>NW_022164475.1:0-300000 GCF_008728515.1 Papio anubis
ATGGGAGTCTAAGTCTCTTTGTAAGTCTCTAAGGACTTGCTTTATGAATCTGGGTGCTCCTGTATTGGGTGCATATATATTTAGGATAGTTAGCTCTTCCTGTTGAATTGATCCCTTTACCATTATGTAATGGCCTTCTTTGTCTCTTTTGATCTTTGATGGTTTAAAGTCTGTTTTATCAGAGACTAGGATTGCAACCCCTGCTTTTTTTTGTTCTCCATTTGCTTGGTAAATCTTCCTCCATCCCTTTATTTTGAGCCTATGTATGTCTCTGCGTGTGAGATGGGTCTCCTGAATACAGCAGACTGATGGGTCTTGACTCTTTATCCAGTTTGCCAGTCTGTGTCTCTTAATTGGAGCATTTAGTCCATTTACATTTAAGGTTAAGATTGTTATGTGTGAACTTGATCCTGCCATTATGATATTAACTGGTTATTTTGCTCGTTAGTTGATGCAGTTTCTTCCTAGCCTCGATGGTCTTTACATTTTGGCATGTTTTTGCAATGGCTGGTACCGGTTGTTCCTTTCCATGTTGAGTGCTTCCTTCAGGGTCTCTTGTAAGGCAGGCCTAGTGGTGACAAAATCTCTAAGCATTTGCTTATCTGTAAAGGATTTTATTTCTCCTTCACTTATGAAACTTAGTTTGGCTGGATATGAAATTCTGGGTTGAAAATTCTTTTCTTTAAGAATGTTGAATATTGGCCCCCACTCTCTTCTGGCTTGTAGAGTTTCTGCCAAGAGATCTGCTGTGAGTCGGATGGGCTTCCCTTTGTGGGTAACCCGACCTTTCTCTCTGGCTGCCCTTAAGATTTTTTCCTTCATTTCAACTTTGGTGAATCTGGCAATTATGTGTCTTGGAGTTGCTCTTCTCGAGGAGTATCTTTGTGGCGTTCTCTGTATTTCCTGGATTTGAATGTTGGCCTGCCCTACTAGGTTGGGGAAGTTCTCCTGGATGATATCCTGAAGAGTGTTTTCCAACTTGGTTCCATTTTCCCCCTCACTTTCAGGCACCCCAATCAGACGGAGATTTGGTCTTTTTACATAATCCCATACTTCTTGCAGGCTTTGTTCATTTCTTTTTCTTCTTTTTTCTTTTGGTTTCTCTTCTTGCTTCATTTCATTCATTTGATCCTCAATCGCTGATACTCTTTCTTCCAGTTGATCAAGTTGGTTACTGAAGCTTGTGCATTTGTCGCGTATTTCTCGTGTCATGGTTTTCATCTCTTTCATTTCGTTTATGACCTTCTCTGCATTAATTACTCTAGCCCTCAATTCTTCCACTTTTTTTTCAAGATTTTTAGTTTCTTTGCGCTGGGTACGTAATTCCTCCTTTAGCTCTGAGATATTTGATGGACTGAAGCCTTCTTCTCTCATCTTGTCAAAGTCATTCTCCGTCCGGCTTTGATCAGTTGCTGGCGATGAGCTGCGCTCCTTTGCCGGGGGAGATGTGCTCTTATTTTTTGAATTTCCAGCTTTTCTGCCCTGCTTTTTCCCCATCTTTGTGGTTTTATCTGCCTCTGGTCTTTGATGATGGTGATGTACTGATGGGGTTTTGGTGTAGGTGTCCTTCCTGTTTGATAGTTTTCCTTCTAACAGTCAGGACCCTCAGCTGTAGGTCTGTTGGAGATTGCTTGAGGTCCACTCCAGACCCTGTTTACCTGGGTATCAGCAGCAGAGGCTGCAGAAGATAGAATATTTCTGAACAGCGAGTGTACCTGTCTGATTCTTGCTTTGGAAGCTTCCTCTCAGGGGTGTACTCCACCCTGTGAGGTGTGGGGTGTCAGACTGCCCCTAGTGGGGGATGTCTCCCAGTTAGGCTACTCAGGGGTCAGGGACCCACTTGAGCAGGCAGTCTGTCCCTTCTCAGATCTCAACCTCCGTGTTGGGAGATCCACTGCTCTCTTCAAAGCTGTCAGACAGAGTCGTTTGCGTCTGCAGAGGTTTCTGCTGCTTTGTTGTTGTTGTTGTTGTGTAGCTGTGCCCTGTCCCCAGAGGTGGAGTCTACAGAGACAGGCAGGTTTCCTTGAGCTGCTGTGAGCTCCACCCAGTTGGAGCTTCCCAGCAGCTTTGTTTACCTACTTAAGCCTCAGCAATGGCGGGCGCCCCTCCCCCAGCCTCGCTGCTGTCTTGCCGGTAGATCACAGACTGCTGTGCTAGCAATGAGGGAGGCTCCGTGGGCGTGGGACCCTCCCGGCCAGGTGTGGGATATGATCTCCTGGTGTACCTGTTTGCTTAAAGCGCAGTATTGGGGTGGGAGTTACCCAATTTTCCAGGTGTTGTGTGTCTCAGTTCCCCTGGCTAGGAAAAGGGATTCCCTTCCCCCTTGCGCTTCCCAGGTGAGGCGATGCCTCGCCCTGCTTCAGCTCTCGCTGGTCGGGCTGCAGCAGCTGACCAGCACCGATCGTCCGGCACTCCCCAGTGAGATGAACCCAGTACCTCAGTTGAAAATGCAGAAATCACCGGTCTTCTGTCTCGCTCGTGCTGGGAGTTGGAGACTGGAGCTGTTCCTATTCAGCCATCTTGCTCCGCCCTCGGAAATACTCTTTTTGGAGAATCTGTAACAGGACATTTGAGAACCCACTGAGGCTTTGGGGAAAAATTGAATATCTCCTGATAAAAACTAGGAAGAAGTTATCTGCTAAACTGCTTTGTGATGTGTGTATTCATCTCACAGTTAAACCTGTCTTTTGATTCAGTATGTTGTAAACACTTTTTTGGAGAATCTGTGAATAAGCGTTTGTGAGCCCTTTGATGCCTTTAAAAAATACTCAATATCCCCAAATAAAAACATAAAAGCAGCTCTCTGTGAAATTGCTTGGTGATGTGTGGATTTATCTCACAGAGCTAAACCATTCTATTGATTCCACAGTTTTGAACACTCTTTATGGAGAATCTGTGAAGGGATATTTGAAAGCCAACTGAGGTCTTGGAGGAAAATCTGAGTATCCCCAGGCAAAAATGAGAAAGAATCTACCTGTGAAACTGCTTTGTGATATGTGGATTTATCTCACAGAGTCAAAACTTTCGTTTGACTCAGCAGGTTGGAAACACCTTTCATGGAGAATCTGTGAAGGGACATTTGGGAGCCCATTGTGGGCTAAGGGGAAAAACCAAATATCCCCAGGTAGAAACTAGAAAGAAGCTATTGATGAAACTGCTGTATGATGTGTAGATTGATCTAATAGAGTTAAAACATTCTTTGATTCATCAGGTTAGAAATACTTTTTGGAATATCTGTGAAGGGATATTTGGGAGCCCATGATGGTCTATGGGAAAAACACGAATATCACCACATGAAAACTAGAAAGAAATTATTTGTGAAACTGCTTTGTGATGTGTGGATTTATGTCAAACAATTATAACCTTTCTTTCTTTGATTCAACAGGTTGAAAACACTCTTTTTGGAGAATTTGCAAAGGGACAATTTGAAGCCAATTGAGGACTATGGGAAACCGAATATCCCTAGACAGAAACTAGAAAGAAGCTATTTGTGAAACTGATTTGATGTGTGGATTTATCTCACAGAGTTAAACCATTCTTTTGATTCAGCAAGTTGGAAATTCTGTTATTGGAGAATCTTGGAGGCGACATTTGAGATTCCATTGTAGCCTATGGGGAAAAGCTGATATCCCTAGATAACAACTAGAAAGAAGCTCTGTGTGAATCTGCTTTGTGATTTTTGAATTAATCTCACAGAGTTTAACCATTATTTTTATTCAGCAGGTTGAATCCACTCTTTGTGGAGAATCTGCGAAGGGACATTTGGGAGCCCTTTGAGGCCTATAGGGCAAAACTGAATATTCCCAAATAAAAACTAGAAAGAAGCTATGTGTAAAACTGATTTGTGATGTGTGAAATCAGCTCACAGAGGTTAAGCATTCTCTTTATTCAGTAGTATGGAAAAACTGTTTTTGGAGAATCTGTGAAGGGACATTTGGGAGCCCCTTGAAATCTATCAGAAAAAAAGAATATCCCTAGATAAAAACTAAAAAAAAGCTATCTCTGAAACAGGTTTGTGAGTGTAGATTCTGCTCACAGAGTTAAACCTCTCTTTCTGTTAACCAGGTTGGAATCACTTTTATTTGAGAATCTGCGGAGGGACGTTTGGGAGCCCATTGAGGTCTATGGGGAAAAACTGAATATCCCTAGATAAAAATTAGAAAGAATCAATATCTGAAACTGTTTTGTGATGTGTGGATTCATTTCTCAGAGGAAAACCTTTCTTTTGATTCAGCAGGTTGGAAACACTCTGTGGAGAATCTGCAAAGGTACATTTCAGAACCCATTAAGTCTTACGGAACAAAACTGGATATTCCCAGAGGGAAAAAATAAAACTACTAAGGAGCTATCTGTGAAACTGCTTTTTGATGTGTGGATTTATCTCACAGAGATAAAGCTTTCTTTTGATTCAGCAGATTGGAAAAATTCCTTCTGGAGTATCTGCCAAGGGACATTTGGGAGTCCATTAAAGTATATGGGAAAAATCCAATTATCTCCAGATAAAAACTAGAATGAAACTATCTGTGAAACTTCTTTGTGATGTGTGGATTCATCTTAGAGAGTGAAACTTTTTTTTTTTTTAATTCAGCACGTTGGAAGCACTATTTTTGGAGAATCTGCAAAGAAACATTTGGGAGCCCATGGAGGCCTATAAGGAAAAACTGTATATCCTCAGATAAAAACTAGAAAGAAGCAATCTGTGAAAGTGCTTTTTGATGTTTGGATTCATCTCAGAGTTAAACCTTTCTTTTCATTCAGCAGGTTTTTAACACTTTTTGGAGAATCTGCAAAGGGATATTTGGGAGCCCGTTGAGGCCTATGGCGAAAAACAGAATATCTCCAGATAAAAACTAGAAAGAAGCTATCTGTGAAACTTCCTTGTGATTTGTGGACTCATGCAACAGAGTTAAAGTATTCTTTTGATTCAGTAGATTGGAAACAATCTTTTTGGAGAACCCACGAGAGAATATTTTGGAGCCCATTGAGGCCTATGAAAAATGGAATATCCCCAGAGAAAAATGAGAAAGAAGCTATCTGTGAAACTGCTTTGTGATGTGTAGATTAATCTCACAGAGTTAAACCATAATTTTGATTCAGCAGGTTGGGAATACTCTTTTTGGAGAATCTACAAAGGGACTAGTGTAGTCCATTGAGGCCTATAGGGAAAAACAATATCTCCAAATAAAAACTAAAAAGAAGCTAGCTGTGAAACTGCTTTGTGATGTGTGGATTCATCTTACAGAGTTAAACCTTTCTTTTGATTCTGCATGTTGGAAACACTCTTGTGGAGAATCTCCAAACTTTTGTTTTGATTCAACAGATTGGAAACAGTCTTTTTCTAGGGTCTATGAAGTGACATTTGGGAACCCATTGAGGGTTATGGGGAAAAACGGATTATCTCCAGATAAAAACAAGACAGAGGCTGTCTGTGAAACCAGTTTATGATGTGTGGATTCATTTCCTAGACTTAAAACTTTATTTTAATTCAGTAATATGAAACGACTTTTTTTTTTTTTTGGAGAATTTACAAATGGACTTTTGGGTGCCCATTGAGGCCTATGGGGAAAAACCGAATCTCACCAGAGAAACACTAGAAAGAAGCCATCTGTGAATGGAAGCTTTGTGACGTGTGTATTCCTCTCACAGCGTTAAACTTTTGTTGTGATTTCGCAGGTTGGAAAAACTTTTCACAGAATCCGAGAAGGGACATTTGGGAGCCCATTGAGGTCTATGGGGAAAACCAATTTCCCATGTGACTAGATACAAGATACCTGTGAAACTGCTTCATGATGTGAAAATTGATTTCACAGATTTAAACCTTTGATTTCATTCAGCAGATTGGAAACTTGCTTTTTGAAGTATCTGCAAAGGGACATTTTGGAACCTATTTAGGCTTATGGGAAGAAACCAAAGAAAAAATATGAAAGAAGCTACATGTGAAACTACTTTGTGATGTGTGGATTTATCTCACAGAGTTAGACCTTTCTTTTGATTTAACAGGTTGGAAGCGTATCTTTTGGAGAATCTGTGAAGGGACATTTTGGAGCCCACTGAGGACTATGGGGCAAAACGGAATATCCCCAGATAAAAACTAGAAAGAAGCAATCTCTAAAACTGATTTTTGATGTGTGGATTCATCTCACAGAGTTTAACCATTCTTTTGATTTGGCAGGTTGGAAAAGCTTTTTTTTGGAGAATCTGCAAAGGGTCATTTGGGAACCACTTGATGTCTGTCAAAAAAAATGAATATTCTTATATAAAAACTAAAAAGAAGCTATCTGTGAAACAGCTTTGTGATTTGTGGATTCCTCTCTCAGAGTTAAACCTCTCTTTCTCTTAACCAGGTTGGAAATACATTTTTTGGAGAATCTGTGAAGGGATATTTGGGATCCCTTGGAGATCTGTGGGAAATAACTGAATATCCCCAGATAAAAATTAGAAAGAAGCTATAGGTCAAACTGCTTTGTGATGTGTGGATTCATCTTGCATAGTAAAACCTTTCTTTTGATTCAGCAGGTTGGAAACACTCTGTGGAAAAACTGCTAAGGGATATTTCAGAGCCCATTGAGACCTGTGGAGAAAAACAGAATATCCCCATGTGAAAACTACTAAGAAGTTATCTGTGAAACTGCTTTTTGATGTGTCGATTTATCTCCCATAATTAAACCTTTCCTTTGATTCAGCAGGCTGGAAAAACGAGTTTTTGTAATTGCTAAGGGGCATTTAGGAGCTTATTACAGTCTATCGAAAAATAACAATTATCTCCAGATAAAAACTAGAATGAAACCATCTGTGAAACTTCTTTGTGACGTGTGCATTCATCTTACAAAGTGAAACCTTTGTTTTTGATTTAGTAGCTTAGAAACACTGCTTTTGGGGAACGTGCAAAGAAACATTTGGGATCCCTTTGAGGACTAATGGGAAAAACTGAATATCCCCAGATAAAAACCAGAAAGAATCTCTTTGTGAAACTGCTTTTTTATGAGTGGATTCACCTCACAGAGTTAATCGTCTCTTTTAATTTATTCAGCAGAGTATAAACACTCTCATGGGAGAATATGCAAAGGGACATTTAAGAACTCATTGAGGTCTATGGGGAAAAACAAAATATCTTCAGATGAAAACTGGTAAAAAACCTCTGTTTTTATTAACCACAGATAATAACTACAGAGAAGCTATCTATGAAACTGCTATGTGAAGAGGGGATTCATCTCACAGAGTTAAACCTTTCCTCTGATTCAACAGATTGGAAACCTTCTTCTTGAAGAATCTGCAAAGAAACACTTGGGAGACCCTTTAGGCCTATGGGAAAAAAGGGAATATCCCTAGATAGAAATTTGAAAGAAGCTATGTGTGAAAATGATGTGATGTGTGAATTCATTTCACAGAGTTAAACCTTTCTTTTATTCAGCATGTTGGAAACACTCTTTATAGATTCTGTGCAGGGACATTTGGGAGCCCACTGAGTCTTAAGAAAATAAAACGAATATCCCCAGATAATAACCAGAAAGAAGCTATCTGTGAAACTGATTTGTGATGTGTGGATTCATCCCACAGTGCTAAAGCTTTGTTTTGATTCAGCAGCTTTGAAATACCCCTTTTCAAGAATCTGTGAGGGGTCATTTGGGAGCCCATTGAGGCCTGTGGAGAAAAATGGGTACCCCAGATAAAACCTAGAAAGCAGCTATATGGGAAGCTGCTTTGTGATGTATGGGTTCATCTCACAGAGTTAGACTTTTCTTTTCTTTTTCTTTTTCTTTTTCTTTTTTTTTTTTTTTTGATTCAGCAGGTTGGAAACACTCTTCTTGAAGAATCTGTGAAGGAATGTTTGGGAGCTCTTTGAGCCCTTGGGCAATGTTTGAATAGCCACAGATAAAAAACAGAAAGAAATTATCTGTGAAACTGCTTTTTGATGTGAGTATTCATCTTACAGAGTTAATCCTGTCTTTTGACTCAGTAGGTTGGAAAAACTCCTTTTGTAGAATCTTCAGAGGGACATTTGGAAGCCCATTGAAGACTATGGGGAAAAACCAAATATCCCTAGAGAGAAACTAGATAGATGCTCTCAGTGAAACTGCTTTGTGTTGTGTGGATTCATCACACAGACTTAAACTTTTCTTTGGATTCAGCAGTTTGGAAACACTTTTTTTTGGAGAATTTATGAAGGGATATTTGTGAGCTCATTGAGGTCTGTGGATCAAAGCAGAATATCCCCACATAAAAACTGGAAAGAATCTACCTGTAAAACTACTCTGTGCTATGTCCATTTCTCTCAAAGAGTTTATCTTTCTTTTGATGCAGCAGTTTTGAAACACCTTTTGGAGAATCTGTGAAACAACACTTGGGAGTCTAACGAGGCCATTTGTAGAAACAAAATATCCCCAGATAAAAACTAGAAAGAAACTAGTTGTAAAACTGCTTTATGATATATGGATTCATCTCACCCTATTAAACCTTCCTTTGATTAAACAAGATGAAAACACTGTTTCTGGCGTATCTGTGTAGGGATTTTTGGGAATCCATTGATGCCTATAGTAAAAATCCAAATATCCTCAGATAATAATTAGAAAGAAGCTGTCTGTGAAGCTTTCTTGTGATGTGTGGGTTCATTTCACAGAATTAAACCTTTGTTTTCATTCAGCAAGTTGGAAACACTCTTTTTCAAGAATCTGTGAAAGGACATTTGGGAGACTATTGAGGCATGTGGGGAAAAAAGAGTATCTCCAGATTAAAAACTCAAAAGAATCTACCTGTGAAACTACTTTGTGGCATGTGAATTCGTCTCACAGAGTTAAATCATTCTTTTGATTCAGCAAGTTGGAAACACTCTTTTTGTAGAATCTGCAAAGGGACATTTGGGAGCCCCTTGAGGTCTATATTGGGTGGGGGGAAAACGAATATATCCTGATAAAA
Source organism: Papio anubis (assembly GCF_008728515.1). Lineage (NCBI taxonomy): Eukaryota > Metazoa > Chordata > Mammalia > Primates > Cercopithecidae > Papio > Papio anubis. The sequence continues at coordinate 8,914 of NW_022164475.1, forward strand.
ACTAAAAAGAATCTATCTGTGAATCTGCTTTGTGATGTGTGGCATCATGTCGCAGAGTTAAACCTTTCTTTGGATTCAACTGTTTGGAAACACTCGTTTTGGAGAATCTGCAAAAGGACATTTGGGAAAACATTGAAGCCTAGGTGGAAAAGTTGAATACACCCAGATAAAAATTAGAAAGAAGCTATCTGTGAACATCATTTGTGATGTGTCGATTGATCTCACAGATTTAAACCTTTCTTTGAATCAGCAGTTTGCAAACACTCTAATTGGAGAATCTGAAAGAAGACATTGGGAAGCCCATTGAGGCCTATGGGGAAAAAACTGAATATCCCAAGATAAAAACTCGAAAGAATCTCTCTGTGAAATTGCTCTGTCATATGTGGGTTCATCTCACATAGTTAAGCATTTGTTTTGATTCAGCAGGTTGGACTCACTTTTCTTGGAGGATCTGCGAAGGGACATTTGGAAGCCCATTGAGGCCTATGGGGAAAAACCGCATATCCCCAGATAAAAACTAGAAAAAACTATCTGTGTCACTGCCTTGTGATGTGTGAATTCATCTCACAGAGTTAAACCTTTTTGTTGATTCAGCAGGTTGGAAATGCTCTAATTGGAGAATTTTCTAAATGACAATTGGGAGCTCAGTGCAGCCTATGGGGAGAAAGTGAATATGCTCAGATAAAAACTAGAAAGAAGTTGTCTGTGAGTATGCTTTGTGATGTGTGGCTTCATCTCACAGAGTTAAACTTTTTTATTGATTCATCAGGTTGAAAACACTCTTTTCCTAGAATCTTTGAAGGGACATTTGGGAGACCATTGAGGGCTATGGAGTAAAACCAAACATCCAGAGATAAAAGCTAGAAAGAAGCTATCAGTGAAACTGCTTTGTGATGTCTCAATTCATCTCACAGAGTGAAACGTTTATTTTGATCCAACACTCTTTTTGTAGACTCTGTGAAGGGACACTTGGGTGCCCATTGAGGTCTATAAGTAATAACCAAATATCCCCAGATGAAAACTTGAAAAAAAAAAAAGCTATCTGTGCGAAGACTTTGTGTTGTGTGGATCCATCTCAAAGAGTTAAACCATTCTTGCTATTCAGTAGGTTGTAAATATTCTTTTTGGAGAATCTGCAAAGGGACATTTGTGAGCCCATTGAGGCCTATGGAAAATAGGCAAATATCCCCAGATAAAACTAGAAAGAAGCTCTCTGTGAAACTGTTTTGTGATATGTGGATTCATCTCACAGAGGAAAATCTTTCTTTTGATTCAAACGGTTGGAAACACTGGTTTTTGGGAGTTTTCAAAAGAACATTTGGGAGCACACTGAAGGTTTTGGGGAAACACTCTTTTTGGAGAATTGATGAAGGGACATTGGAAGCCCATTTAGGCCAAAGGAAAAAACAGAATATCTTTAGTTGAAAACCAGAAAGAAGCTATCTGTGAAACTACTTTGTGGCATGTGGATTCACCTCACAGAGGTAAACCGTTCTTTTGATTCAGCATGTTGGAAACACTCTTTTTGGATATTCTGTGAAAGGACACTTGGGATCCCATTGAAAACTAAGGGGAAAAATAGAATGTTTCCACATAAATATTAGAAAAAAATCTATCTGTGAAACTGCTTTATTATGTTTCCATTCATCTCACATACTTTATCCTTTACTCTGATTCAACAAGTTGGAAGTACTCCAATTGGAGATACAGCAAAGGGACATTTGGGAGAACTTTTAGACTTATGGGGAAAAACCAAATATCCTCAGATAAAAACTAAAAAAAGCTATCTGGGAAATTGCTGTGTGATGTGTGGCTTCATCTCAGAACGTTAAAATTTTCTTGTTATTCAGCAGGTTGGAAACACTCTTTTTGGAAAATCTGAGAAGGGATATTTGCAAGCCCTTTGAGGCCTATGGGGAAAAAAAACCGAATATCCCAAGATAAAAACTAGGAAGAAGTTATCTGTGAAACTGCTTTGTGATGTATGGATTTATTTCACAGAGTTAAACCTTTCTTTTGATTCCACAGGTTGGAAACACTCTTTTTGGAAAATATGCAATGGGACATTTGAGAGCCCCTTGAGGCTTATGGGGAAACACAAAATATCTCCAGATAAATACTAGAAAGAAGTTATCTGTGAAACTGCTTTGTGATGTATGGATACATCTCACAGAGCTAAACCTTTATTTTGATTCAGCAGGTTGGAAACCCTCTTCTTGGAAAATATGTGATTGTATATTTGGGAGCACATTGAGGCCTATGGGGGAAAACAGAATATTCCCAGATAAAAACTATCAGGATGCTATCTCTGAAACTGCTTTGTGATGTGTGGATTTGTCTAACAGAGTTAAACCTTTCTTTTGATTCAGCAAGTTGTAAACACTCTTTTGGGGAATCTGTGAAGGAACAAATTGTAACCCATTGAGGCCTCTGGGGAAAACCTGAATATCCCCAGATAAAAACTAGAAAGAAACTATGTGTGACACAGCTTTGTGATGTGTGGATTAACTGCACAGCATTAAAACTTTCTTTTGATTCAGCTTGTTAGAAACACTTTTTTTTTTTTGGAGAATCTGCAAGGAGACATTTGGGAGCCCATTGTGGCTTATGGGATAAAAACAGAATATTCCCAGATAAATCCTTGAAAGAAGGATGGAAGCACTCTTATTCAGCAGGATGGAAACACTGTCTTTGTAGAATCTGCAAAGGCACATTTGTGAGACCTTTGAGGCCTATCAGGAAAAAAAGGATATCCCTAGATAAAAACCTGAAATAAACTACCTGTGAATCTTCTTTGAGATACATGGATTCAGGTTCCAGACTTAAACCTTTCTTATGATTTTGCAGGTCGGAAAAACTCTTTTTGGAGAACCTGTGAAGGGACATTTGGAACTTTTTTGAAGCCTATGAGAAGAAATCAAATATCCCCAGATATAAAACTGCAAAGAATCTTTCTGTGAAACTGCTTTGTGATGTGTGGATTCGTCTCACAGAGTTAACTTTTTCTTTTGATTCAGCATGTTGGAAACACTCTTTTTGGAGAATCTACAAATGGACATTTGGAAGCCCATTGAAGCCTATTGAATAAAAACTGAATATCCCCAGATACAAAAGAAGAAAAAAGCTGGCTGAAACTGTTTTGCAATGTGTGGCTTCATTTCACAGATTTAAAACTTTATTTTGATTCAGCAAGTTGGAAGCACTATTTTTGGAGAATCTGCAAAGGGACATTTGGGAGCTCATTGTAGCCTATGGGGAAAAACCAAATATCCAAGATAAAAATTTAAAACAGGGTATCTGTGAAACTGTATTGTGATATGTGGATGCATCTCACACAGTTAACGTTTTCTTTCTGTTCAGAGGGCTGCAAACATTCTTTTTGTAAAATCTGTGAAGGGACATTTGGGAGTTCCTTGAGGCCTGCAGGGAAAAATCGAATATCACCAGATAAAAACCACAAAGAAGCTATCAGTGATTCTGCCTCGTGATAGGTGGATTCATCTCACAACATTAAATCTTTCTTTTGATTCAGCAGATGAAAACACTCTTTTTGAGAATCTGCAAAGACACATTTGGGAGCCCATTGAGTCCTACGAAGAAAAACAGAATATCATCAGATAGAGAAAAGAAAGAAGCTATCTGAAACTGCTTTGTGATGTCTCTATTCATCTCACAGAGTTAAACTTTTCTTATGATTCCACAGGATGGAAACAATCTTCTTTTAAAATATGTGATGGAACATTTGGAAGCCCATTTAGGCATGTGAAGAAAAACAGAATATCTCCATATAAAATCTAGAAATAAGATGTTGGGATCCGCATGTCTCTAAACAAAGGAATGAACACACAAGACAACATAAGACAAGACAAACATGGCAGCCGCCCCAAGCAGCACATTCTGCTTTATTTTATACATGCTTGTGGAATTTTACCACGTCATAAGACACCAGTTGTTTTTATGACACAAATTATTTTTATGTCATGAGTTGTTTTTCTGACCTTTCCCTAACTTTCTAATTTCTCAAGATGCTTAAACATTAACCAGTTCCCAGAGTCTGCTGTTTAGAGCCAACTCCTTTGTTCTTCCTGTTTGCAGAGAAGAAACGTCCTGTTTTGTTTGCAAGAGCAGGACTTATCAGAAACATCTTGTTTGCGAGCACGTAGTCCTCTACATCTCCCCCTTCTTTATTTATAGGTTTGAATTTCTTTCAAAACTATCATTACATGTTGGGCTCTCTGGGACTCGGTGTTTGATCTCTGATACCATCTCCAGCAGATTGTGAAAATGACAAAGGCAAGAACAACAATCAATACATTACTGGAAACAGAAGTCAGTAAAGTTTTTACAGAGTTCATAGGGTTTAAAGACGTCAAACTTTGTGCAATACCAGTCATTAAATCTGCTCTAGTTAACAATGGTAACTGATTGTGAAATGTTTCAGAAATATTTTGCGTTAATTCCTGTATTTCCAGGGAAAGATTGTTATGGCCAATTAAAAGTTTCTTTATCTCAGTCCAGTTATGTATAGTGTTATTAAAACGAACAGGAGAAATACAAATTTGGGTACTATTCCAATCACATTTTAACAAAGCTCTAGTGTTTAACACTGTCAATTGATCACCTATCCAAGAAACTACTTGCTCCAAATTATTCACTCGTTCAGTCAGATGCGCATCTATGTTTCATTGTTGTTGTCACAACAAATGGGACTATTCATGCCATTGTTGTACAAATTCTGCATTTTGGATACTCTGATGTTAGGCTAATCCAGCAACAGTGGCGGTGGAGTCAATTGCTACAAGTCCTAGCACTGCCGTCATGACAATTCCAACCATTCTCCGACTGTGGTGGACAAGATCTTGCATTATTTTGTAAATTTGAGTAACCCCAGCAGATTCACTCTAAGTGTGTGTTAAGCTTACAGGTAGCCAGGTTTCTTTTCTGGCTTTCAGAATATATAAATCAGAGTGAGACTTATTCCAATTATTATTCCACCAAGTAGTATTTACACAACTTAAAAATGTACAATTGCCTATACAGTTAACTATCCCTGTATTATTATCCCATTTAAAGATTCCTCTAATAACAAATAAGGTTTTTTTTACACATGCAACAACATATCTAGATCTATTTTGATGCAAAGATATATGGAAAGGATTAGCAGTATTAGTAAGATTTAAGGACATGTTTCCCGTGAAAGTGAACATTGGTTTACCAGCAGCTAGTAACTTCCAAATATGACTTTGTATTTGTGAAGTATTAGCCAAATGTGCCATAGGGGGTGATAGATCACCATCATGCCAAATAATAGTTTCATTGCCATCTGCAGCAATGCTGTGATTACATTTATGCCATCATAGGTTGACATGACTAAATTTGATTTGAAAATCTCCATGCACACTCCAATCAGTGATAAGGTAATTACGACTTTTTCCTTTTACTTCTAATAATAATCACTGCCCACTACCTCTACACCTAGTCCACTCTAATTGGGAAACACCTCCATACACATCAGGGATAGGGCATAAAGATAATTTAGTGGGCAGAGTTTCATTTAGTAATGCAATATGATTATACTTAAAACTTTGAGCAACAATAATCATAGTAAAGGCAGCAATGTGACTATGGTTATAATGAACAGCCCAAGCCTCATGAGAAAGATGCATACAATGTGAACTACTCCTAAGACATATAGGTAACCCTTCAACCCCAGATTGATATGAACTATTCACTGTGCCAGTGTCTAATTCAGGATCCTGGTTTAAAAACGGTGATGGCATCCAAGCAGTATCATTAGTAAATACTGGGACCAGTTTGTTTCCCCATGCCACACCTTGATATAAGAGTGGAAAGGGAATATAAGCCCAATATGTAAATTCTCCAGCTGTTACCTGGCAATTCACTACAGCCAGCATAGCCAAAAATAAAGTCAGTGGGATTTTTTTGCTGCCCAGCTTATTGAATAACCCCGTCAGCTTCCTGAGTGAGATTTTTCAGCTGTCCCCATGTCGGAGGCTCCACACGTCGAGTTACGAAGGTGAATGTTCTCTGAGAACTCAGATTTAGCTCCTAGAATTCCCTTCAGGAACTCTTTGGATCGGATCCTCTTCGCCATGGCACTGTTTCAACAGTCGAGATGGAAACCACTCATCTCCAGCACCTGTACGGACAAGAGCATAGCCTCGGCCCCATTGTAAAACTTTTCCTTTTAAATATTGCCCTTCTAATGAAGGATAATACACCCACAGATTACTATTTTGTGGCTATTCTAAAGGCTGTTGAAAATGTTTTACAGCTGCGGATTGCTGTAATTAGTGCCAATGGTTAAGAAAATTTAAAGTAAATAGGGATTTCAGAATTTGATGTTGTAGGGAATCTCGCCCATTTCCCACTTTTTGTTTTAAAAGTTGTAATTTTAAGGTAGTATTGGCTCTTTCAATAATTGCTTGGCCTTGACTATTAAATGGAATACCAGTGGAATGATGTATATGGTATAAAGAGAGAAAAGCAGCCAATTTACGAGAGCAATAAGCAGGGGCATTATCAGTTTTTAATTCAGCAGGAACTCCTATAACTGCAAAACAAGTAAATAAATGAGTAATAACAGAGTCAGCCTTTTCAGAGGGCAATGTTGTTGCCCATTGGAAATGTGACCAAGTATCTATTGTATGATGAATATATTTTAAACGACCAAAGGAAGTAACATAAGTTACATCCATTTGCCAAATGTGGTTTTGTTGAGTGCCTCAGGGGTTGATACCTGGACTTAAAAAAGGTGCAATAATAGGAGCACAAGATGGACAGGTTCTGACCATAGCTCAGCCTTGATGGCGTGTTATAGAAAATCACCATTGTAATCCTAAACTGTTAGTATGATGTAATTGATGCTCAGCCTGAGCCTGTTGGACACTATCGATAAGTAGAGAATCTATCTGGCTATTGCCAAAAGTTAAAGGACCTGGCAATGCCGAATGGGAGCAAATATGAGTGACAAAAAGCGGGGCAGTGTGAGAAGTAAGAGTTGCAAATAATAGAGAAAATGATTTTTGTAAAGGAGTTTGAGGAAATAATGGTAAGGAAGTTTGAGAAATATATTTAGTTATGCATAGAGCATATTGGGAATCACTAACTATATTACAACGGGTTTGAGGCCAGTCTTGTAGAACCATAAGAATGGCAAAAAGTTCTCCTTCTTGTACTGATTTAAATGGATAGTGAGAAATTTTTGAATTATCTGATGTCCAGTATCCAGTTTTTCCATTGCTGGAAGCATCAGTAAAAAAGGTAGGACCTTTAACCGGAGTGTAAGAGATAGGATTATATGGCAGTGGAGAATATTGCTGTAGGAAGGCATATAATTTATTACTAGGATAGTGCTGAGAAAAAGAACCAGTGTACTCAGCGCAATCCACTTGCCAACCTTCATGGGTTTTTAGTAGAGATTCAATGTATTGATTAGATAATTGGGTAATAATTTTTATAGGATCAGTACCAAGTAATTGATGAGCTCGATGTCATCCTTTAATAATTAATTCAGCCAATTTATCAATGTAGGGGTGTATTTTTTTAATGGCTTTATTAGCTAAAAACAGCCATTCCAGAATGTTATTATCTTGATGTAAAACGGCCGTTGGTGAATGAGGAGTATGAAAAAGACACAAAGAAAGTGGAAGATTGGTCACAATATAATCAAGGTGAGCTTCACTAATTCTATTTTCTACAAATGACAACTATTCTTCTGCTACAGGAGATAATTGATGGGAACTATTTAAATCTGAGTCCCCTTCTAAGGTAGCAAATAAATGTTGCAATTTGTAAGTAGGGATGCCTAAGATGGGGCAAAGCCAATTTATGTCTCCTAGCAATTTTTGAAAATCATTAAGGGTCAAAAGTTGATCTCTTCGAATTTGAACATTTTGAGGCCAAATATGCTTTTCTGCTAAAAGGTATCCTAGATATTGAATAGGAAATTAAGTCTGAATTTTTTTCAGGAGAAATATGTAAATTATATTGAGTTCATTGTTGTTGTAAAGCTTGAAAAACTTGACTCTGTAAGACTTCATCAGGAGTTGCCAATAAAATATCATCCATGTAATGGTAAATTAATACAGTGGGGAATTGGCATCTAACAGGATTTAAAGCTCTATGAACAAATTCTTGAGATAGAGTAGGACTATTAAGCATACCTTGAGGGAGGACTTTCCATTGGTGTCTTTGAGTGGGCTATCCATTATTATATTTGGGAACAGTAAAGGCAAATTCCTCACAATCTTGGGGTTGTAATGGAATAGTAAAAAAACAATCTTTAAGGTCTATGACCATTAGTTTCCAATTTTGTGGGATAAGGGCTGGATTGGGAAGACCAGGTTGTAAAGTCCCCATAGGTTGAATACAAGCATTTACAGCTCTGAGATCAGTTAATAAATGCCATTTCCCACTTTTCTTTTTAATGACAAACACAGGAGAATTCCATGCAGAAATACTTGGTTCTATATGTCCCTTGGCCAATTGTTCCTTAACTAAATCTTTTAAAGCCTCAAGTTTTTCTTTAGGCAATGGCCACTGTTCCACCCAAACAGGAATTGTAGTTTTCCACTTTAATTGTAAAGCTTGAGGCTTGTGGACAGTGGCTATGAGTTTAAAGAATTGTAGCCTATTTGAACATCATATTTTTGGCACCTGGAGAAATGTGAGCAATGCTTAAAAAGGCACTAAATTGTTGTAAAAGATCACGGCCCCAAAGGTTAATATTAATGGGAACAATATAAAATAATATTTTCCTTGTTGTCCCTCGAGTCCTACACAGCTCAGGGGCTCAGTACTTTGATAAACTACAGAAGCAGTGCCTAGGCCGGATAAAGTAACTGAGACTTGTTTCTTTTTCCAATGAGTAGGCCACTGAGCCAAACAGATAATGGATACATCTGCTCCTGTGTCAACTAATCCTTCAAAAAGTATTCCGTTAATTTGCAAGGAACATAGAGGTTTTTAATCAGAAACTAAGGTTTCCCAGAAAACAGTTTTCTCAATACTACCAAAACCTCTTTGATGAGACACATCTCTAGATAGAAAAGGGAAAAAGGGCAATAGAAGGAATTGTGCAATACGTTCCCCTGCCTCTAGGCACATAAATTGTGAGACTTGTACCATAATAAGAATTTCCTCAGTAAAATCAGGATCAATGATTCCTGGGACCACCATTAACCCCCGCATAGCGCTGCTGCTTTGAGCTAACAAAAGTCCTACATGTCCCTTTGGCAAAAGACCACACACTCTAGTAGTTAACTTATATATTCCTCCATTAGGAGACAGAGTATAAGGCTGAATAATAGCTAAGTCAGCAGCAGCGCTCTGCTTAGTTGCAGCATAAAGCTGAGAAACTGTGGTAAAGTTTGATACCCTTAAGGAGGACTTGAAGTCACTCCTTGATGTTGTAAGCCATTGCTCACTGGGTATTGTGGTAGGCCTGCATTGTAATTGTTGGGGCCCCAAGCCTGCGGGCCCCGACTCCCATTTCTGAAGAGAGGTGACAATAAATTTCCACTTTTATCAGTTTTTGAACAGCACTCATTTGTCCAATGTCGACCTTTCCCACAGTGTTTCCATACTTCAGAAGGTAACCTTTTTTCTTCTGAGGCGGAAAAGCCTAGTTTTTTCCGGCATTCCTTTTTAAAATGACCAGGTTTTCCACATTGATAACACACACCTTGTTTAGAACTGCCTTTTAAAGCCTTTGAAAGTGTCCCAGAGGGACAAGTACAGAGAGAAAAGTAACAAGGAAGGCTTGTGGTGGAGGGATAGGAGAAACAGGAGCAGTGGCACCTTGTGATTTTAACAGTTGTTGTAACATATCTAAGACTCGCTGCATGTCAGAATCTCCTTCAGATGAAGGAGGCATCAACTCCTCCAACTCTTTATCCTCAGCAACTGGGGCATGAATATGTTCCTCTCCAAAATCATTTTTCTCTAAACCTACAGGTGACTCACCTCTGTTGGCAGTATCACCACGCTCTGAGTCAGTTTCAAGTAGCTCTAATGCCTGAGTAATGGAGCCACACAAAGTCCACAAATTTAAAGGCATAGTATCCCCTAACTGGTGAGCTCTGCACAAAGCTTTTACTACCTGTAACCATTCTCTCTGATTCAGGGGCACTTTAGTCTGATACTGAAACCAGTGACAATGCTGTTCAACTTGGGCAAACAATAGCTTCAAAGTCTTTTTTTTTACCTCTACTCTTATGGACATTAACAGTCCCTGAAGCAACCGCAAATATTCTGAGGCCAGGGAGGTGAAATTTCCCATAATTTTCCCGTGGGTCCCCCTCCTTTATTTACTTACATGCCCAGGGTGCTCCCCCTCCGGTTCCTTGCTCTCTTGGAGCCACGGACCCTGCTTGCTGTGCCAGATGTTGGGGTCCACGTGTTTCCTAAACAAAGGAATGAACACACAAGACAACACAAGACAAGACAAACATGGCGGCCGCCCCAAGCAGCATGTTCTGCTTTATTTTATACATGCTTGTGGAATTTTACCACTTCACAAGACACGAGTTGTTTTTATGACACAAGTTGTTTTTTGTCATGAGTTGTTTTTCTGACCTTTCCTTAACTTTCTGATTTCTCAAGATGCTTAAACATTAACCAGTTCCCAGAGTCTGCTGTTTAGAGCCAACTCCTTTGTTCTTCCTGTTTGCAGAGAAGAAATGTCCTGCTTTGTTTGCAAGAGCAGGACTTATCGGGAACATCTCATTTGCGAGCACGTAGTCCTCTACATAAGATATCTGTGAAACTGCTTTGTGATGTGTGGATTCATCTCATAGAGTTAAATTTTTCTTTTGATTCAGCAGGTTGTAAACACTCTTCCTGAAAAATATGTGATGAGACATTTGTGAGCCCTTTGAGGCCCATGGGGAAAACAGAATATCCCAATAAAAACTAGAAAGAAACTATGTGTGAAACTGCTTTGTGATGTGTGAATTTATCTTATAGAGTTAAAACTTTCTTTTGATTCAACAGGTAGGAAACGCTTTTGGTTAATCTGCAAAGTGACAAATGGTAACCCATCAAGGTCTATGGGGAAAAACTGAGTTTACCAAAATAAAAACTCAAAAGGAGCTATTTGTGAAATGACTTTGTGATGGGTGGATTAATCTCACAGTGCTAAACAATTCTTTTGATTCAGCAGGTTGGAAACACTTTTTTTGGAGAATCTGCAAAGGGACATTTGGGAGCACATTGAGGCCTCTGGTGAAAAAGAAAATATCCCCAGATAAAAACTAGAAAGAAGTCATCTTTGAAACTGCTTTGTGATGTGTGGATTCATCACACAGAGTTAAATATTTCTTCTTATTCAGCAGACTGGAAGCTCGCTTTTTATATAATCTGTGAAGGTATATTTGGGAGCCCTGGAGCCCTATAAAGAAACACAGAATATCCCCAGATAGAAACCAGAAAGAAGCTGTCTGTGAATCCGCCTTGAAAAGTGTGGATCCAGGTCACAGGGTTAAATCTTTGTTTTGATTCAGTAGGTTGGAAACACTCTAATTGGAGAATCTGCACACAATTTGAGAGCCCATTGAGGCCTATGGTGAAAAGGGAGTATCTCCAGATAAAAACTTGGAAGAATTTATGTATGAAACAGCTTTGAGATGTGTGGTTTCATCTCACAGTGTTAAAACTGTCTTTTGTTTAAGCAGGATGGAAACACTCTTTTTTGAAGAATCTGTGAAGGGACATTTGGGGGCCCTTTGAGGCTTAGGGAAAAAACAGAACATCCCCAGATAAAATCTAGAAAGAAGCTATTTGTGAAAATGCTTTGTGATGTGTGGATTCATCTTAGAGATTTAAATGTTTCTTCTTATTCAGCAGGCTGGAACCACTCTTTTTGTAGACTCTGTAAAGGGACATTTTGGAGCCCTTTGAGGCCTACGGCTCAGAACAGAATATTACCAGATAAAAACAAAAAAGAAGTTATCTGTGAAACTTCTTTGGATGTGAGTATTCATCTCACATTGTTAAACGTTTCTTTTGGTTCAGCATGTTGGAAACACTCATTTTGGAGACTCTGCAATGGAACAATTGGGAGCCCATTTAGAGCTATGGGGAAAAACCGGATATCCCCAAATAAAAACTAGAATGCAGTTATTTGCGAAACTGCTTTGTGATGTTTGTGATGTGTGGTTTCTTCTCACAGAGAAGAATTTTCTTTTAATTCCTCAGTTTGGAAACACTTTTTCTGTAGATTCTGTGAAGTGAAATTTAGAGGCCAATTGAGGCCTAATGGGGAAAACCAAATATCCCCAGATAAAAACTAGAAATAATCTATCTGTGAAACTTCTTTGTGATTTCTGAAATAATCTCACAGAGTTAAACCTTTCTTTTGATTCAGCACATTGAACACACTCTTTTTGGAGAACATGTGAAGGGACATTTAAGAACCCCTTGAGGCCTAAGGGGAAAAACAGAATATCAACAAACAGAAAATCCAAAGAAACTATCTGTGAAACTGCTTTCTCAGAGTTAAACCTTTCCTTAGATTTTCAGGTTGGAAACACATTTCTTGGAGAATCAGCAAAGGGACATTTGGAAACCCATTAGCGCCTATGGAGTAAAACAGAATATCCCCAGATAAAAACTAGAAAGAAGCTTTCTGTGAAAATTCTTTCTGATGTGTGGTTTCATCTCTCAAAGTTAAGCCTTTCTTTTGATTCGGCAGGTGGAAACAGTCTTATTGAAGAATTTCGAAAGACATTTGGGAGTTTGTTGGGGCTACTGAAGAAAACCCAAATATCCCCAGATAAAAACTAGAAATAAAGCTATCTGTGAAACTGCTTTGTGATGTGTGGACTCATTTCAGAGAGTTAAACTTTTCTTTTGATTCAGCAGGTTGGAAACACTGTTATCATAGAATCTGTGAAGGGATATTTCGGTGCCCATTTGGTCCTATGGGGAAATATCAAATATCCCTGGATAACAAGTAGAAAGAAGCTATCTGTGAAACTGCTTTCTGATGTGTGGATTCGTCTCACAATGTTAAATATTTATTTTTATTCAGCAGGATGGAAACACTCTTTTTGGAGAATCTGTGAAGGAAATTTAGGGTCCCATTGAGGCCAATGAGAAAAAATGGAATATCCCCAATTAAAAATTAGATAGAAGCTATCTATGAAACTGCTTTGTGATGTGTGCATTCTTCTCACAGAGGAAAACCTTTCTTTTGATTCAACAGTTTGGAAACACTTTTTGTTTAATATCTGTGAAAAGAAATTCGGGACCCAATTAAAATTTAATAGGAAAAACTGAATATCCCCAGATAAAAGCTAGAATGAAGTTATCTGTGAAAATGCTTTGTGATGTATGCATTCATCTCACGGAGTTAAACTTTTATTTTGATTCAGCATGTTGGAAACAGTTTTTGCAGAATCTGTGAAGGGATATTTGAATGCCCATTGAGGCCTATGGGAAAAAATTGAATATCCGTACATAAAACTGGAGAGAAGCTATCAGTGAAAGTGCTTGTCATGTGTGGATTCATCTTACAGCAATAAATATTTCTTTTAAATCAGCAGGTTGACAACATCCTTTTTGTAGAATCTGCAAAGGGACTTTTGGAGCCCCTTTACGCCTAGGGTAAAAATTGAATATCCCCAGATAAAAACTAGAAGGAAGCTATCTGTGAAACTGTCTTTTTATGTGTGGATTCATCTTATAGAGTTAATTCTTTCTTTGGATTCAGCGTTTGGAAATCACTCTTTTTGGAGAATATGAAGTGGGACGTTTGGGAGCACATTGGAGCCTATGAGGAAAAAACCGAATATCACCAGATAAAAACTAAAAAAAAGCTATCAGTGAAACTGGTTTGTGATGTGTGGATTCTTCTCACTGACTTGAATTTTTCTTTTGATTCAGCAGGTTGGAAACACTGTTTTTGGAGAATCTGCAAAGAGATATTATGGAACCCTTGGATCCCTATGGGGCAAAACAGATTATCCCCAGATAAAAACTAGAAAGAAGCTATCTGTGAAATTTCTTTGTGATGTGTGGATTCATCTCAGAGAGTTAAATATATCTTTTGATTCAGCAGATGGAAAACACTCATTTTGGAGAAAACAAGATGAGACATTTGGGAACAAATTGGGGTCTATGAGAAAAACTGAATGTCCCTCAATAAAAACTAGAAAGAAGCTATCTGTGAAACTCCTCTGTGATGTGTGGATTCATCTCACAGAGTTAAACCTTTCTTTTGATTTGGCAGGTTGGAAACACTCTTCTGGTGAATCTGCAAAGGGGCAATTAGTAACCTATTGAGGCCCTTGGGGAAAAAGCAAATATCCTCAGATAAAAACAAGAAAGAAGTTATCTGTGAAGTGGCATTGTGATGTCTGGATTCGTCTCACTATTTTAAACATTTCTTTTGATTCAGAGAATCTGTGAAGGTGAAATGTGTAACCCATTGAGGCCAATGGGGAAAAACTGAATATCCCCAGATAAAAAACAGAAAGAAGTTATCTGTGAAATGACTTTGTGATGTGTGGGTTCATTTCACAGTGTTAAACCTTTCTTTTGATTCAGCAGGTTGGGAATACTCATTCTGGAGAATCTGTGAGGGGACATTTAGGAGCCCATTGAAGTCTACTGAAACTTCTTTGTGATGTGTGGATTCATTTCACAGAGTTAAATTTTTCCTCTTATTCAGCATGTTGGAAACTCTTTTTTTATAGAAACTGCAAAGAGTAATTTGGATCCCTTTGAGGCCTATAGGGAATAACCAAATATCCCCAAATAACAACTACAAAGATGCTATGTGTGAAACTTCTTTGTTATGTTTGGATTTAACCGACAATCTTAAATCTTTCTTATGATTCCACAGGTTGGAAATACTCCTTTTGGAGAATCTGCAAAGGGACATTTGGGAGTCCTTTGAAGCCTATATGGAGAAACAAAATATTTACAGGCAAAAACTAGAAAGAAGCTCTCTATGAAACTGCTTTGTATTGTGTGAACTCATCCGAGAGAGTTTAAATTCTCTTTTGATTCAGCAAATTCATTTACCTCACAGAGTTAATCATTTATATTGCTTCAGCAGGCTGGAAATACTCATTTATATTGCTTCAGCAGGCTGGAAATACTCTTTTTGTAGAATCTTCAGAGGGTAACCTGAGAGCCAATCAAAGCTTTTGAGGAAATATCGAATATACCCAGATAAAAACTAGAAAGAAGCTATCTGTGAAACTTCCTCGTGATGTGGAAATTCATCTCATAAAGCTACATCTTTCCTTTGCTTCAGTAGTTTGGGAACAACTTTTTGCAGAATCTGTGAAGGGACATTGGGGAGCCCATTGAGACCTATGGGGAAAACCAAATATCTCCAGATAAAAAGTAGAACGAAACTGTGAAACTTCTTCATAATATGAGCATTCATCTTATAAAATTAAATGTTTCTTTTGATTCAGCAGGTTGTAATCACTCTTTTTGTAGAATCTATGGAGGAACATCTGGGAGACCATGGAGACCATTGAGACCTATGGAAAAAAAGACAAACTTCCCCAGGTAAAAGCTACAAGAAAGTTAATTGTGAAACAGCTTTGTGATGTGTGGATTAATCTCACAGAGTTAAACCTTTGTTTTGATTCAGCAGGTTGGAAACCCACTTTTGGTAGAATCTGCAAGGAAACATTTGGGAGCCGATTGAGGCCTATGGGGAAAACAAAATATCCCCAGATAAAAACTAGCAAGAAGCCATCTCTGATACTATTTTGTGATGTGTGGATTAATCTCAAAGGGTTAAACCTTTCTTTTGATCTAGCAGGTGGGAAACACTCTTTCTGAAAAATCCCAGAAGGGATATTTGGGAGCTCATTGAGGCCTAACAAGAAAAACTGAAAGTCCCCAGGCAAAAACGAGAATGAAGTTATCTGTGAAACTGCTCTGTGATGTGTGGATTCATCTCACAGAGTTAAAACTTTCTTTTGATTCAATGGGCTGGAAACACTCTTTTTGTAGAAACTTCAAAGGGGCACTTGAGAGCCCACCAAGGTTTTTGAGGAAAAAGGGAATATACTCCGAAAACTCTAGAAATAACTATCTGTGAAACTCCTTTGCAACGTGGGGATTCATCTCATAAAGCTAAATATTTGCCTTGATTCAGCAGGTTGGAAGCACTCTTCTTGTAGAATCTGTGAAGGGAGATTTGAGAGCCTAGAGAGGCTTAGGGGAAAAACTGAATATCCCCAGATAAAAACCAGACAGAAGTTATCTGTGTAAATGCTTTGAGATGTGTGGATTCATCACAGAGAGTTTAATTTGCTCTTTGATTCAGCAGGATGTAAACACTATATTGCAGAAAGCGTGAAAACACATTTTGTCACTCAAAGAGGCCTATGGGGAAAACCAAAATATCCCCAGATAAAAACTAGAAAAAATTTTTCCCTGAAACTGCTTTTTGATGTTTGGATACATCTCCCAAAAGTAAACATTTCTTTTGATTCAACAGGTTAGAAACGATATTGATTCTTCCTATCCATGAGCATGGTATGTTCTTCTATTTGTTTGTGTCCTCTTTTATTTCACTGAGCAGTGGTTTGTAGTTCTCTTTGAAGAGGTCCTTTACATCCCTTGTAAGTTGGATTCCTAGGTATTTTATTCTCTTTGAAGCAATTGTGAATGGAAGTTCATTCATGATTTGGCTCTCTGTTTGTCTGTTACTGGTGTATAAGAATGCTTGTGATTTTTGCACATTAATTTTGTATCCTGAGACTTTGCTGAAGTTGCTTATCAGCTTAAGGAGATTTTGGGCTGAGACAATGGGATTTTCTAAATATACAATCATGTCATCTGCAAAGAGGGACAATTTGACTTCTTCTTTTCCTAACTGAATACCCTTGATTTCTTTCTCTTGCCTGATTGCCCTAGCCAGAACTTCCAAAACTATGTTGAATAGGAGTGGTGAGAGAGGGCATCCCTGTCTTGTGCCAGTTTTCAAAGGGAATTTTTCCAGTTTTTACCCATTCAGTATGATATTGGCTGTGGGTTTGTCATAAATAGCTCTTATGATTTTGAGGTACGTTCCATCAATACCGAATTTATTGAGCGTTTTTAACATGAAGGGCTGTTGAATTTTGTCAAAAGCCTTTTCTGCATCTATTGAGATAATCATGTGGTTGTTGTCTTTGGTTCTGTTTATATGCTGGATTATGTTTATTGATTTGCGAATGTTGAACCAGCCTTGCATCCCAGGGATGAAGCCCACTTGATCATGGTGGATAAGCTTTTTGATGTGCTGCTGAATCCGGTTTGCCAGTATTTTATTGAGGATTTTTGCATCGATGTTCATCAGGGATATTGGTCAAAATTCTCTTTTTGTGTGTGTGTCTCTGCCAGGCTTTGGTATCAGGATGACGGATAGGAAGAATCAATATCGTGAAAATGGCCATGCTGCCCAAGGTTATTTACAGATTCAATGCCATCCCCATCAAGCCAACAATGAGTTTCTTCACAGAATTGGAAAAAACTGCTTTAAAGTTCATATGGAACCAAAAAAGAGCCCCCATCTCCAAGACAATCCTAAGTCAAAAGAACAAAGCTGGAGGCATCACGCTACCTGACTTCAAACTATACTACAAGGCTACAGTAACCAAAACAGCATGGTACTGGTACCAAAACAGAGGTATAGACCAATGGAACAGAACAGAGTCCTCAGAAATAATACCACACATCTACAGCCATCCGATCTTTGACAAACCTGAGAGAAACAAGAAATGGGGAAAGGATTCCCTATTGAATAAATGGTGCTGGGAAAATTGGCTAGCCATAAGTAGAAAGCTGAAACTGGATCCTTTCCTTACTCCTTATACGAAAATTAATTCAAGATGGATTAGAGACTTAAATGTTAGACCTAATACCATAAAAACCCTAGAGGAAAACCTAGGTAGTACCATTCAGGACATAGGCATGGGCAAAGACTTCATGTCTAAAACACCAAAAGCAATGGCAGCAAAAGCCAAAATTGACAAATAGGATCTAATTAAACTAAAGAGCTTCTGCACAGCAAAAGAAACTACCATCAGAGTGAACAGGCAACCTAGAGAATGGGAGAAAATTTTTGCAATCTACTCATCTGACAAAGGGCTAATATCCAGAACCTACAAAGAACTCAAACAAATTTACAAGAAAAAACAAACAACCCCATCAAAAAGTGGGCAAAGGATATGAACAGACATTTCTCAAAAGAAGACATTCATACAGCCAACAGACACATGAAAAAATGTTCATCATCACTCGCCATCAGAGAAATGCAAATCAAAACCACAATGAGATACCATCTCACACCAGTTAGAATGGCGATCATTCAAAAGTCAGGAAACAACAGGTGCTGGAGAGGATGTGGAGAAATAGGAACACTTTTACACTGTTGGTGGGATTGTAAACTAGTTCAACCATTATGGAAAACAGTATGGCGATTCCTCAAGGATCTAGAACTAGATGTACCATATGACCCAGCCATCCCATTACTGGGGATATACCCAAAGGATTATAAATCATGCTGCTATAAAGACACATGCACATATACGGCACTATTTATTGTGGCACTATTCACAATAGCAAAGACTTGGAATCAACCCAAATGTCCATCAGTGACAGACTGGATTAAGAAAATGTGGCACATATACACCATGGAATACTATGCAGCCATAACAAAGGATGAGTTTGTGTCCTTTGTAGGGACATGGATGCAGCTGGAAACCATCATTCTTAGCAAACTATCACAAGAACAGAAAACCAAACACCGCATGTTCTCACTCATAGGTGGGAACTGAACAATGAGACCACTTGGACTCAGGAAGGGGAACATCACACACCGGGGCCTATCATGGGGAAGGAGTAGGGGGAAGGGATTGCATTGGGAGTTATACCTGATGTAAATGACGAGTTGATGGGTGCTGACGAGTTGATGGGTGCAGCACAGCAACATGGCAGAAGTATACATATGTAAGAAACCTGCACTTTATGCACATATACCCTAGAACTTAAAGTATAATAATAATAATAAATAAATAAATAAAATAAAAATAAAAAATAAAACAAAAAACCAAAAAAACAAACAAAACAAAACAAAACAAAACAGGTTAGAAACAATCTTTCTGAAGAATCTGCAAATGGACATTTGAGAACCCATTTAGGCCTATGGGGAAAAATGAAATACTCTCAGATACAAGCAAGAAAGAAGTTCCCTGTATAACTGCTTTGTGATGTGTAGATTCATCTCACAGAGTTAAAATTTTCCAATTCACCAGGTTGGAAATACTCTTTTTGCAGAATCTGCAAAGGGACAATTAAGAGCTCTTTGAGGCCTGAAAAAAAAAAAAAAAAACAGAATATCAACAGATAAAAACTGGAAAGAAGCTATCTGTGAGACAGCTTTGTGATGTGTGCATTCATCTCACAGACTTGAAAGTTTCTTTTGATTCAGCAGGTTGCAAAGAAATATTTGGGAGCTTACTGAGGCCTACAGAAAAACGACTGTCTTGAGATAAAAACTAGAAAGAAGATATCAGTGAAACTGAATTGTAATATATGGATTCATCTCAATAAATTATACAATTTTTTGATTCAGCAAGTTGGAGAAACTTTTTTAAAAGGATCTGGCAAGGACCATTTGAGAGCATATTGATGCTTGTGGGGAAAACCATATATCCCCAGATAAAAATGAGAAATAAGCTATATGTGAAACTGCTTTTTAATGTGTGGATTCATCTCATGGAGGTAAACCTTTCTTTTGACTGAGCACGGTAAAACCACACTTTTTGGTGCATATGCAAGGGGGCATTTAGGAGTCCAGAGAGGAGTTTAGGGAAAAACAAAATATACCCAGGTAAACACTAGAAAAAAGCCTTCTGAGAAATTGCTTTGTGATGTGTGCCTTCATCTCATGGAAGTAAACTTTTCTCTTGAAAGAGCAGTTCAGAAACATTATTTTTGTAGAATCTGTGAAGGGATATTTTGGAGCACAATGAGGCCTAGGTGAATAAGGAAATATTTTTAAATAAAAACAAGAAAGAATCTTTCTCAGAAACTACTTAGTGCTGTGGGCATTCATCTCACTGAGTTAAAGTTTTCTTTTGGTGGAGCAGTTTGGAAACACTGTTTTTGTAGAATCTGCGAAGGGATATTTGGGAGTGCATTGAGGTCTAAGGTGAAAAAGCAAATATCACCAGATAAAAATTAGAAAGAAGCTTTCTGAGAAACTGCTTTGTGATGTGTGCATGCATGTCAAAGGTTAAAACTTTCTTTTGCTGGAGCCATTTGGCAGCACTGTTTTTGCAGGGTCTGCGAAGGGACCTTTTCTAGCCCATTGATGCCTATGATGAAAAGACAAACACTTCAGATCAAAAGTAGAAAGAAGCTTTCTGAGAAACTGTTTTATGATGTCTGCATTCATCTCACAGAAACAAAACATTTTTTTGGTGGAGCAGTATGGAAACACTTTTGTAGAATCTGCAAAGGGATATTTGGGAGTACATTGAGGTCTATGGTGAAAAGAGAAATATCTTCAGTTCAAACTAGAAAGAAGGTTTCTGATAAACTGCTTTTTGATGTCTGCATTCATCTCACATAGTTAAAGCTTCCTTTGATGGAACAGTTTGGAAACACTGTTTTTGCAGAATCTGTGAAGGGATAGTTGGGAGTGAATTGAGGCATATGGTGAAAAGACAAATATTTTCAGATAAAAACTAGAAAGAAGATTTCTGAGAAACTTCTCTGTCATGTGGTCATTAATCTCACAGAGTTAAACTTTTCTTTTCATGAAGCAGTTTAGAAACACTGTTTTTGTAGAATCTGCAAAGGGATGTTTGGGAGTGCTTGGGGCCTATGGTGAAAAAGGAAATATCATCCGATAAAAACAAGAAAGAATTTCTCAGAGAAACTTCTCTGAGATGTGGGCATTCATCTCACAGAGATGAGATGGAGCAGTTTGGAAACACCGTTTTTGTAGAATTTGCAAAGGGGTATTTTCTAGCTCATTGATGCCTATGGTGAAAAGACAAACATTTCACATCAAAACTAGAAAGATTTCTCTGAAATTGCTTTTTGATGTCTGTATTCATCTCACAGAGTTAAAGTTTCCTTTTATGCAGCAGTTTGGAAACACTTTTATTGCAGACTCTGCAAAGGGATATTTGAGAGCACATTGAGGATTATGGTGAAAAGGAAAACATCTTCAGATCAAAACTAGAAAGAAGCTTTCCTAGAAACTACTTTTTGTTGTCTGCTTTCATCTCACAGACTTAAGGCTACCTTTGATGGAGCAGGTAGGAAGCACTGTTTAAGTAGAATCTGTGAAGGGATATTTGGGAGTGTAATGAGGTATATAGTGAAAAGAGAAATATTTTCACATAAAAACTAGAAAGAAGATTTCTGAGAAATTTCTTGGTAATGTAGCCATTCATCTCACAGAGTCAAACCTTTCTTTTGATGGAACAGTTTGGAAACACTGTTTTTGTAAAATCTGCAAAGGGATGTTTGGGAGTGCGTTGAGGTCTATGGTGAAAAAGGAAATATCATTGGATAAAAACAAGAGGAAACTTTCTGAGAAAATACTTTGTGATGTGTACATCCTTCCCACAGTTAAACAACTCTTGTGATTAAGCAGTTGGAAAAACTGTTTTTCTAGAATGTGCAAAGGAATATTTGGGAGTGCATTGAGGCCTATGATTTGAAAAGAAAGATCCTCAGAGAAAAACTAGAAAAAAGCTTTCTGAGACACTGTTTGATGTGTGCATTCATCTGACAGTTATATCTTTCTTTTGATGGAGCAATTTGGAATCACTGTTTTTGCAGAAGCTTTGAAGAGATATTTGGCAGCACATTGAGGTCTATGGTGAAAAAGGAAATATCTTCAGATAAAAACTAGAAAGAAACTATCTGAGAGAAGACATTGTGATGTGTGCATTCATCTCAAAGAATTAAAACTTTCTTTTGATGGAGCACTTTGGAAACGCTGTTTTTGTAGAAACTGCAAAGGGATATTTTCTAGCTCATTGATGCCTATGGTGATAAAAAAAAATTTCAGATCAAAATTAGAAAGGAGCTTTCTGAGAAGCTGCTTTTTGATGTCTGCATTCATCTCACAGAGTTAAAGCATCCTTTTATGGAGGAGTTTGGAAACATTGTTTTTGTAGATTCTATGAAGAGAAGTTTTTTGAGCACTTTGAGGCCTAAGGTGAAAAGAGAAATATCTTCAGATAAAACTAGAAACAAATGTTCTGAGAAACTACTTAGTGATGTGTGCAGGCATCTCACAGACTTAAACCTTTCTTTTGATGGAGCTATTTTGAAACACTGTTTTTGGAAAATCTGTGAAAGAATATTTGTGAGTGAAGTGAGGCCAATGGTGAAAATGAAAAGAGGTTCAGATAAAAACTAGAAAGAAGCTTTTGGAGAAAATGTATTGTGATGTGTGTATTCATCTCACAGAGTTCAACCTTTCTTGTGATGTGGAAAAACTGTTTTTGTAGAATCTGTGAAGGCATATTTGGGAAAGCATTGATGCCTGTGGAAAAAAGAAGAATATCTTCAGATTATAAGGAGAAAGAAGCTTTCTACGAAACTGCTTTGTGATGTGTGCAATCATCTCACATAATTAAACCTTTGTTTTGATGGAGCAGTTTGGAAACAGCGTTTTTGTAGAATCTGCAAAGGAATGTTTAGGACTGCAGTGAGGCCTAAGTTGAAAAGAGAAATATCATTAGATAAAACTAGAAAGAAGCTTTCTGAGAAACAGCTTTGTGATGTGTGCATTCATCTCACGGAGTTAAAGCTTCCCTTGATGCAGCAGTTTGGAAACACTCTTTTTGTAGAATCTGCAAAGTGATATTTTAATTGCATTGATACCTACAGTGAAAAGAGAAATATCTTCAGATGAAAACTACAAAGAAGTTTTCTGGGATTCTGCTTTGTGGTGTGTGCATTCATCTCACAAAGTTTAACCTTTCTTTTGATGGAGCAGTTTGAAAACACTGTTTCTGTAGTATCTGCAAAGGGATACCGTGAAGTGCATTGAGGCTGTGGTGAATAGGAAATATTTTCAGATAAAAACTGGAAAGAAGCTTTCTGAGAGACTGCTTTGTGATGTGAGCATTCATCTCACAGAGCTAAACCTTTCTTTTGATGGAGTAGTTTGGAAACTGTGTTTCTGTAGAATCTGTGAAGGGATATTTGGGAGCGTATCAAGGCCTATGGTGAAAAAGGAAATATCTTCAGATATAAACTAGAAGGAAGCTTCCAGAGTAACTACTTTGTGATTTGTGCATTCATCTCACAGAATTAATTTTTTTTTTTTTGATGGAACAGTTTGGAAACACTGTTTCTGTAAAATCTGTGAAGGAATATTTTGGAGTGCAATGAGGTCTGTGGTGAAAAAGGAAATATTTTCAGATAAAAGCTAGAAGGAAGCTTTCTGAGAAACTGCTTTGTGATGTGTGCATTCATCTCACAGAGTTAAACCTTTCTTCTGATGGAGCAGTTTGGAAGCAGTTTTTTTGTAGAATCTGCAAATATATATTTTGGAGTGCATTGAGGTCTATGGTGAAAAAGGAAATATCTACAGATATAAGCTGAAAAGAAGTTTTCTTGGAAAAAGCTTTGTGATGTGTGCAGGCATCTCACAGTTAAACCCTTCTTTTGATGAAGCAGAGTGGAAACATTCTTTTTTGTAGAATCTGTGATAGAACACTCGGGAGTGCATTGAAGCCTAGGGTGAAAAGAGAAATATCCTCAGATAAAAACTAGAAAGAAGCTTTCTGAGAAACTGATTTGTGGTGTGTGCATTCAACTCACAGAATTAAACCTTTCTTTTGATGCAGCAGTTTGGAAACACTGTTTTTGTAGAATCTGTGAAAGGATATTTGGAAGCTGATTGAGGTCTAGAATGAAGGAGAAATATCTTCAGATAGTAACTTGAAAGAAGTTTTCTCAGAAACCACTTTG
This sequence comes from Papio anubis, assembly GCF_008728515.1. Taxonomy (NCBI): domain Eukaryota; kingdom Metazoa; phylum Chordata; class Mammalia; order Primates; family Cercopithecidae; genus Papio; species Papio anubis. The sequence continues at coordinate 32,899 of NW_022164475.1, forward strand.
TGATGTGTGCATTCATCTCACATAGATAAACCTTCTTTTTATGGGACAGATTAGAAGCACTGTTTTTGTAGAATCATCAAAAGAATATTTTGGAGTGAATTGAGGCCTGTAGTGAAAAAGGAAATATCTTTAAAAAAAAGCTAGAGAGAAGTTTTCTGAGAAAATCCTTTGTGATCTGTGTATCATCACAAAGGATTTGTGATGTAACATTCTTGTGATGTAGCAATCTGGAAACACAGTTTAGGTAAAACTGTGATGGGTTATTTGGGAGTGCATTGAGGCCTATGGTGAAAAAGGAAATATCTTCAGATAAAAACTAGAAAGAGGCTTGGTGACAAACTGCTTTGTGGTGTGTGCATTCGTCTCACCGAGTTAAACCTTTCTGTTGATGGAGCCATTTGGAAACACTGTTTTTGTTGAATCTGTGAAGGGATATTTTGGAGTGCATTAAGGCCTACCGTGAAAAGACAAATATTTTCACATGAAAACTAGAAAGAAGCTTTGTGAGAAACAGCTTTGCGATGTGTGTAATCATCTCATGGAGTAAAACCATTCCTTTGATTGAGCAGTTTGGAAACACTGCTTTTGTAGAAATGTGAAGAAATATTTGGGAGTGCAACAAGGTCTATGGTGAAAAAGGAAATATCTTTAGATATAATCTAGAGAAAAGCTGACTGAGAAACTGCTTTTTGATGTGTGCATTTGTCTTCTAGAGTTAAACCTTTATTTTGATGGAGTTGTTTGGAAACACTGTTTTTGTAGACTCTGTGAAGAGACGTTTTTTGAGCACTTTGAGGCCTAAGGTGGAAAGAGAAATATCCTCAGATAAAACTAGAAAGAAACTTTCTGAGAAACTGCTTTGTAATGTGTGCATTCATCTCACAGAGGTAAACCTTTCTTTTGATGGAGCAGTTTGGAAACACTATTTTTGTAGAATCTCCAAAGGGATATTTGGGAGTTCTTTGAGGCCTTTGAGGAAAAAGGAAATATCTTCAGATAAAAACTAGAAAGAAGCTTTCTGAGAAACTACTTTGTGATGTGTGCATTTGTCTTCCAGAGTTAAACATTTCTTTTGATGGTGCAGTCTGGAAACACTATTTTGTAGAATCTGTGAAGGCATATTTTGGAGCACATTGGGGCCTAAAGTGATAAGGAAATATCTTCAGATAAAAACTAGATAGAAGCATTCTGAGACACTACTTTGTGATATGTGAATTCATCTCACAGAGTTAAACCTTTCTTTTTATGGAGCAGTTTGGAAACACTGCTTTTGTTGAATTCACGAAGTGATTTTTTGAAGTGCTTTGAGGCCTATGGTGAAGAAGGAAATATCTTCAGATAAAAACTAGAAAGAATCCTTCTGAGAAACTGCTGTGTGATGTGTGCATTCATCTCACAGAATTAAACCTTTCTTTGATGGAGTAGTTTGGAAACAGTATTTGTGGAAAATCTGCCAAGGGACACTTTTGATTGCATTTAAGCCTATGGTGAAAGGACAAATATCTTCAGATAGAAATTAGAAAGAAGCTTTCTGAGAAATTGCATTGTGATTTGTGCGTTCTTCTCACAGAGGTAACCTTTCCTTTTTATTGAGCAGTTTGGAAACACTGTTTTTGTAGAATCTTTGAAAGGAGATTTGGGAGCACATGGGGGCCTATGGTGAAAAAAAATTGTCTTCAAGTAAAACTAGAAAGTACTTTTCTGAGAAACTGCTTTGTTATGTGTACATTCATCTCATAGAGGTACTACTTTCTTTTGATTGAGAAGTTTGGAAAATCTCTTTTCATAGATCTGCAGAGGGATATTTAGGAGCGCATTTAGGTCTCTGGTTAAAAAGGAAATATCTACAGTTAAAAACTAGAGAGAAGTTTTCTGAGAAACTTCTTTATGATCAGTGTATTCATCTAACAGAAGAAAACATTTCTTTTGATTCAGCACTTTGGAAACACTGTTTTTGTCCATTCTGCAAATGGACATTTGGAAGCTCATTGAGGCCAATGGTAAAAAACTGAATATCCCAGGATAAACACTACAATTAAGCTCTCTGAGAAACCACTTTGTGATGCATGAATACATCTCACAGAGTTAAACCTTTCTTTTTCATTCAGTAGTTTGGAAATATTGTTTTTAGAAATCTGTGAATGGATATTTGGGAGCAGTCTGTGGCCTACAAAGAAAAAGGAACAATCTTCAGATTAAAAAAAAAGAAAGGTGTATTCTTTGAAACTGCTTTGTGATGTGTGCATTCATGTCACAGAGTTACAGTTTTCTTTGATGGAGCAGTTTGGAAACACTCTTTTTGTAGAATCTGTGAAGGGGTGTTTGGGAGCACATTGAGCCCTATGGTGTAAATGGAAATATCTTCAGATTAAAATTAGAAAGAAACTTTCTGAGAATCTGTTTTGTGATGTGTGCCTTTGTCTCACAGAGTTAAACCTTTCTGTTGGAGTAGTGGGAAACACTGTTTCTGTAGAATCTGTTAAGAAATATTTGGGAGTGCATTGGGGCCTATGGTGAAAAGAGAAATACCTTCAGATAAAAACTAGAAAGAAACTTTTGAGAAAACCGCTTTTTGATGTGTGCATTCTTCTCACAGAGTTAAACCTTTCTTTTGATTGAGCAGTTTGGAAACACTCTTTTTGTAGAATCTAAGAAGGGATATTTGGGAGAACATTGAGGCCTATGGGAAAAAGGAAATATATGAGGATAAAAATTATAATGAAGCATTCTGAGAAACTGCTTTATGATGTGTACATTCAACTAACAGGGTTAAATTTTTTTCGATTGAGCTGTCTGGAAACACTCTTTTTATGGACTCTCAAGAGGGATACTTGGGAGTGCATTGAGGTCTATGGTGGAAAAATAAATATCTTCGTAGAGAAGCCAGAAAGAAGCTCTCTGAGAAACTACTTTGTGATGTGTGCCTTCATCTCACAAAGTCATACCTTTCTTTTGATTGAGCTGTTTGGAAACACAGTTTTTGTAGAATCTGTGAAGGGATATTTGGGAATGCACTTAGGCCTATGGTGAAAAAGGAAATATCTTCAGAGAAAAACTAGAAAGAAGCTCTCTGAGAAACTGCTTGGTGATGTTTGCCTGCAACACTCAAAGTTAAAGTTTTCTTTTGAATGAGCAGTTTGGAAAAACTGTTTTTACAGAATCTGCAAAAGGCTATTTGGGAGTGCATTGATGCCTTCGGTGGAAAAGGAAATATATTCAGATATCTTCACATCACATAGCTAAAAGTTTCTTATGATTCAGCAGTTTGGAAACACTGATTTTGTAGAATCTGCAAATGGGTATTTGGGAGCCCACTTAGGCCAAAAGTGATAAGGAAATTATTTTCAGATAAAAACTAGAAAGAAGCTTTCTGAGATGCTGCTTTGTGATGTGTGCCTTCATCTCACAGCATTCAACTTTTCTTTTGAGCCAGCAGTCTGGAAACACTGTTTTGTTTTTTTTTTCCTTTCTGCTAAAGGACATTTTGGATCTCACTGAGGCCAATGGCAAGAAAGTGAATATGCAAGGATAAAAACTCGAAGGAAGCTTTCTGATAAACTGCTTTGTGCTGTGTGCATTCATCTTGCAGAGTTAAACTTCCCTTTTTATTCAACAGTTTGTAAACACTGTTTTTGTAGAATCTATGAAGGGATATTTGGGAGCGCACTGAAGCATATGTTGAAAAAGAAATGATCTTCAGATAAATACTAGAAAGAAGCTTTCTGAGAAACTGATTTGTGATGGGTGCATTCATGTCACAGAGTTAATCCTTTCTTTTGATTCGGCAGTTTGGAAACACTGTTTTTGTCCGTTCTGTGAAAGGATATTTGGAAGCTCAATGTGGCCACTGCCAAAAAAGCAAATATCCCAGAATAAAAACTCCAAGGAAGCTATCTGAGAAAGTGCTTTGTGCTGTGTGCAATCTTCTGCCAGAGTTAAACCTTTCTTTTGATACAGGAATTTGGAAACATGGTTTTTGTAGAATCTTCAAAGGGAATTTGGGAGCACATTGTGGCCTATGGTTAAAAAGAAAATATCTTCAGATAAAAACTAGAAAGACGCTTTCTGAGATACCACTTTGTGATGTGTGCATTCGTCTCAGAGAGTTAAACTTTTTTTTGATTCAGCAGTTTGGAACCATTGTTTTTATAAATTCTGCACATTGACCCTTGGGAGCTCAAGCAGTTCAATGCAAAAAATTGAGTAATCCAGGATAAAAACTAGAAGGAAGCTATCCGAGAAACAGCTTTGTGCTGTGTTCACTCATCTAGCAGAGTTAAAACTTTCTTTACATTCATCAGTTTACATTCATCATCATTACATTCATCACTGTTTTTGTGGAATCTGCAAAGGGATATTTGAGAGTGCATTGAGGCTTATGGTGCAAAAAACAATCTTATGATGCAAAAAAAAATCTTCAGAAAAAAACTAGCAAGAATCGTTCTGAGAAGCTGCTTTGAGTTGTGTGCATACATCTCCCAGAGTTAAATGTTTCTTTGGATTCAACAACTTGGAAACACACTATTTGTCCATTCCGAAAATGGATATTTGGGAGCTCATTGAGGCTAATGGCAAAAAAAGTGAATATACCAGCATAAAAAGGAGAAGGAAGCTATCTCAGAAACCGCTTTGTGGCGTATGCATTCATTTAGCAGATTTCAATATTTCCTTTCATTGCACAGTTTGGGAACACTGTTTTTGTAGAATCTGGGGAGGGATATTTGAGAACGCATTGAGGCCTTCAGTGAAAAGTAACCATCCTCAGATAAAAACAAGGAAGAAATTGTCTGAGAAAATGCTTTGTGATGTGTCCATTCATCTCACAGAGTTAAACGTTTCTTTTGATTCAGCAGTCTGGAAACACTGTGCGAATGGACATTTGGGAGCTCATTGAGGCCAATGGCAAAAAAGTGAATATCCCAGCATAAAAACTGGAAGGAAGCTGTCTGCGAAACCACTCTGTGATGTGTGCATCGAGCTCACAGAGGTAAACATTTCTTTACATGTAGGAGTTTGGAAATACTGTTTCTGTAGAGTCTATGAAGGGATATTAGTAAGCGCAATTATGATGCAATGAGGGCTATGCTGAAAAAGGAAATATCTTCAGATAGAAACTAGAAAGAAACTTTCTCAGAAACTGCTTTGTGATTTATGCATTAATTGCAAAAAAGTTAACCTTTCTTTGGATCTAACAGTTAGGAAACAGTATGTTTTCAATTCTGAGAAAGAATATTTGGGAACTCGTCGATTCCAACGGTGAAAAAACGAATGTCCATTCTGTTTTTCTCCATTCTCTGAATGGACACTTGGGAGCTTATGGCAGCAATGGCAAAAAAGCAAGTATGCCAGGAAAAACACTAGAGGAAAGTCATATGAGAAAGTACTTTGTGCTGTGTCCATTCATCTATGTGAGTTAAACATTTCTTTACATTCAGGGGTTTGAAAAAAATGTTTTTGTAGAATAAGCTAAGGCATATTTGGGAGTGCATTGAGGCCTATGGTGATAGAGAAAATATCTTCAGATAAAAACTAGAAGAAGCTTTTGGAGGAACTTCTTTGTGTTGTGTACATTCATCTAGCAGAATTAAACCTTTGTTTTGATTCAGCAGTTTGGAAACACTGTTTTTCTCCATTCTGCAAATGGACATTTGGGAGCTCCTGGAGGCCTATGGAATAAAAAAAAAAAAAACAGCATTCGAGGCTAAAAACCAGAAGGAAACTAACTGAGAAACTGCTTTGTGATGTGTGCGTTCATCTTGCAGAGTTAAACATTTCTTTTTATTCAGCAGTTTGTAAACACTGCTTTTGTAGAATCTGTGAAGGGATGTTTGGGAGCTCTACTGTGAAAATGAAAGTATCTTTAGTAAAAACAAGAAGGAATCTTTCTTAGAAATGACTTAGTGCTGTGTGCATTCATCTCACAGAGTTAAACATTTCTTTACATTCAGTAGTTTAGAAATACTCTTTTTGTCCATCCTGCGAATGGACATTTGAGAGCTCATTGAGGTCCATGGCAAAAAAGCGTCTATCCCAAGGTAAAATCTGGAAGGAAGTTTTCTGAGAAATCACGTTGTGGTGTTTGCCACTCATTTCACAGAGTTAAAACCTTCTTTGGATTCAGCAGTTTGGAAACTCTGTTTTTGTCCATTCTGCAAATAGACATTTGGGAACTCATTGAGGTCAACGAACATATAGCCCAGGATAAAATCTAGAAGGAAGCTATCTGAGAAACCACTTTGTGATGTGTGCATTCAATCACAGGGTTAAAACTTTCTTTTGATTCAGCAGTTTGAAAACACAGTTTTCGTCCATTCTATGAATGGACATTTAGGAACTCTTTAAGACCAATGCCAGAAGAGCAAATATCCCAGGATAAGCAGTAGAATTAAGCTCTCTGAGAACTGCTTTCTGATGTGTACATTTATGTCACAGTTAAACCTTCCTTTTCCTTCAGCAGTTTGGAAAAACCTTTTTTTGTAGGATCTACGAAGGGATATTTGGTAGCACATTTGGATTTATGTTGGAAAACAAAATATCTTCAGATAAAAACTCGAAATAAGTTTTGGGAGAAAGTGCTTTGTGTTGTGCACATTCATCTGGCAGATTCAAACCTTTATTTTGATTCAGCAGTTTGGAAACACTGTTTTTGTCATTCTGTAAAAGGATATTTTGGAGCTCATTGTGGCCAATGGTGAAATAGTGAATATCCCAGGATAAAAAATACCAAGGGACATATCTGAGAAAGTGCTTTGTGCTGTGCATTCATCTATCAGAGCTAAATCTTTCTTTACATTCAGTTGCTTGGAAGCACTGTTTTTGTAGAACAAGTGAAAGGATATTTGCGAGTGCATTGAGGCATATGGTGAAAAAGAAAACATCTTTAGATAAAAACTAGAAAGGATCTTTCTGAGTAATCGCTTTCTGATGTGTGCATTCGTGCTAAGAGTTAAACCTCTCTTTTCATCCAGCATTTTGGAAACACTGTTTTTGCAAAATCCATGAAGTGATTTTTGGGAGCACATTGAGGACTATGGTGAAAAAGAAATATCTTCAGAAAAACACTAGAAAGAAGCTTTCAGATAAACTGCTTTGTGATGTGTGCATTCATCTCACAGAACTAAAACTTTCTTTGGATTCAGCAGTTTAGAAACACTGTTTATGTCCTTTCTGTGGATGGACATTTCGGAGTTCATTGAGACCAATGGCAAAAAAGTGTATATCCTGGGATAAAAATCTAGAAGCTATCTGAGAAACTGCTTCGTGATGTGTGCATTCATCCAACAGAGTTAAACGTTCTTTTCATTCAGCAGTTTGGAAAAACTGTTTTGTCCATTCTGTGAATTGACATTTGGGAGTGCTTTGAGACGAATTACCAAAAAACGAATATCCCAGGGTAAAAAGTAGAAGGAAGCTATCTTGGAAACTGCTTTGTGATGTGTGCATTTATCTCACAGAGTTACACCTTTCTTTTCATTCAACAGTTTGGAAACACTGTTCTGGTAGAATCTGTGAAGGGATATTTGGGAGCTATTTGAGGCAAATGGCGAAAAAGCAAATATCCCAGGATAAAAAGTAGAAGGAAGCTATCTTAGAAACTACTTTGGGATGTGTGCATTTATCTTGCAGAGTTACACCTTTCTTTTCATTCAGCAGTTTGGAAAGACTGTTTTTGTAGAATCTCCAAAGAGATATTTTGGAGCTCTTTGAGGCTTATGGTGTAAAAGAAAATATTTTCAGATAAAAACTAGAAAGAAGCTTTCTGAGATACTGCTTTGTGATGTGTGCATTTGTCTCATATAACTGAAACTGTCCTTGGATTCAGAAATTTAGAGACACTATTTTTGTCCATTCTGTGAATGGACATTTGGGAGCTCATTGAGGCCAATGGTGACAAATTATATATCCCTTGATAAAACTTAGAAGGAAGCTATCTGATAAACAACATTGTGATGTGTGCATTCATCTAGCAGAGTTAAAGCTTTTTTTACATTCAGCAGTTTGAAAACAGTTTTCTTAGATTCTGTGAATAAACATTTCAGAGTGCATTGAGGCCTATGGTGAGAAAATAATATCTTCAGATAAAAACTAGAAAGAAGCTTTCTGAGAATCTACTTTGTGTTATGGGTATTCATCTCACAGAGTTAAACTTTTCTTGTGATTCAGCAGTTTGGAAACACTGTTTTTTTTTTAGAATCTGCCAAGGAATGTTTGGGAGTGCTTTGAGGCCTAAGGTGAAAAACAACATATCTTCAGAGAAAAATTAGAAAGAAACTTTCCGAGAAACTGCTTTATGTTGTGTGCATTCATCTCACAAACTTAAACCTTTCTTTGGACTCAGCAGTTTGGAAACACTGTTTTTTTTTTTTGTTTGTTTGTTTTTGTTTTTTTTTTTGTGTGTGTGTGTGAATGGACATTTGGGAGCACTTTGAGGCCAATAGCGAAAAAGACTATATCCCAGGATAAAATCTAGAAGGAAGCTATATGAGAAACTGCTTTTTGATGTGTGCATTCTTCTCACATCGTTAAACCTTTATTTTGATTCAACAGTTTGGAAACACTGTTTTTGTCCATCCTGTGAATGGACATTTGGGAGTGCTTTAAGGTCAATGGTGAAAAAGTGAATATTCCAGGGTAATAGCTAGAGGAAGCTATCTGAGAAACTGCTTTGTGATGTGTGCATTCATCTCACAGAGTTAAACCTTTCTTTTCCTTCAGGAGTTTGGAAATGCTGTTTTTGCAGAATATGCAAAGGGATGTTTGGGAGCACATTGAGGACTATAGTGAAAAAGGAAATATCTTCAAATAAAAACTTGAAGGAAGCTTTCTGAGAAAATGCTTCATGATGTGTGCATTCATCACACAGAAGTAAAACTTTCTTTTGATTCAGCAGTATGGAAACACAGTTTTTTGTTTTCTGTATGTTGACATATGGGAGTCCATTGAGGCCAATGGTGAAAAATTGAATATCCTCAGACAAAAATTAGAAGGATGGTATCTGAGAAACCACTTTGTGATGTGTGCATTCATCTCACAGAGTTAAACTTTTCTTTTGATTAAGCAATTTGGAAATGTTGCTTTTGTGGAATCTGCAAAAGGATACTTGCAAGCACCTTGAAGCCTATGGTGAAAAGGAAAATATCTTCAGATAAAAACAAGAAAGGATGTTTCTGAGAAACTACTTTGAGATGTGTGTATTCGTCTCACAGACTTAAACCTTTCTTTTGATTCAGTAGTTTGCAAAAATTATTTTTTTCCATTCTGCAAATGGATAATTGGAAGCTCATTGAGGCCAATGATGAAAAAGTGAATGTCCCAGAATAAAAACTAGACAGAAGCTACCTGAGAAACCACTTTGTGAGGTGTTCATTTATGTTGCAGAGTTAAACCTTCTTTTGATTCAGGAATTTGGAAACACTGTTTTTGTAAAGTCTGTGAAGGGATATGTCAGAGAGCCTTGAGGCCTACTGTTAAAAAGAAAATATCTTTAGATAAAAACTAGAAAGGAGCTTTCTTAGAAACTGCTTCGTGGAATGTCCTTTCCTCTCACTGAGTTAAACCTTTCTTTTGTTTCAGCAGTTTGGAAACACTGTTTGTGTCCATTCTACGAATGGTTCATGGAGGCCAATGACAAACAAGCAAATATGCCAGGATGAAAACTTAAATGAAACTATGTGAGAAAGTGCTTTGCACTGCATGCATTCACCTAGCAGAGTTAAAACTTCCTTTACATTCAGCAGTTTGGAAACACTGTTTTTGTAGAATATGTGATTGTACACTTGGGAGCATATTTAGGCATATGGTGAAAAAGAAAATATCTTAGGATAAAAACTAGAAAGAAGCTTTCTGAGAAACTGCTTTGTGATGTGTCCATTCAGCTCACAGAGTTAAACACTGAGTTTGATTCAGCAGTTTGCAAACACTATTTTTGTCCATTCTGTGAATGGACATTCAGGAGCTCATTGAGGCCAATGGTGAAAAAGCGAATATTCCTGGATAAAACTACATGGAGGCTATCTGAGAAGCCACTTTGTGATGTGTACATTCATGTCACAGAGTTAAAGCTTTCTTTTGATGGAACAGTTTGGAAACACTCTTTTTGTAGAATCTGTGAAGGGATATTTGGGAGCACATTGAGTCCTATGGTGGAAAAGCAAATATCTTCAGATAAAAACTAGAAAGAAGCTTTCTGAGATGCTGCTTTTTGATGTGTGCATTCATCTTACAGAGTAAAACTTTTCTTTTGATTCAGCAGCTTGTAAATAGTTTTTTTTAATTATTATACTTTATGTTCTAGGGTACATGTGCACAATGTGCAGGTTTGTTACATATGTATACATGTGCCATGTTGGTGTGCTGCAACCATTAACTCCTTATTTACATTAGGTATATCTCCTAATGCTATCCCTCTCCCCTCCCCCCAGACCACAACAGGCCCTGGTGTGTGATGTTCCCCTCACTGAGTCTAAGTGCTCTCATTGTTCATTTCCCATCTATGAGTGAGAACACGTGGTTTTTAGTTTACTGTTCTTGTGATAGTTTGCTGAGAATGATGGTTCCCAGCTGCAACCATGTCCCTACAAAGGACACGAACTCATCCTTCTTTATGGATGCATAGTATTCCAAGGTGTATATGTGCCACTTCTTCTTAATCCAGTCCGTCATTGATGGACATTTGGGTTGGTTCCAAGTTTTTGCTATTGTGAATAGTGCTGCAGTAAACATACGTGTGCATGTGTCTTTACAGCAGCATGATTTATAATCCTTTGGGTATATACTCAGTAATGGGATGGCTGGGTCAAATGGTATTTCTAGTTCTACATCCTTGAGGAATCACCACACTGTCTTCTACAGTGGTTGAACTAGTTTACAGTCCCACCAAGAGTGTAAAAGTGTTCCTATTTCTCCACATCCTCTCCAGCACCTGTTGTTTCCTGACATTTTCATGATCGCCATACCGAACCAGATTTGATTTGATTTGATGGAGATGATGATATCTGTTATTGATAATGTCTCTTTTGAGGCGGTCTGTTCATCCTGTTCACTTTGATTGGCGAACGACTGAAAGGATCCAGAAGATTTTGGTGATTGATCCAGGAAGAAAATATCTTCGATAAAACAATTGAAGAAGTTTGAGAACTGATTTAGGTGATTTATTTTAATAGAGTTAACTCTTTCTTTGATTCAGCAGTTTAGAAACACGTTTTTGTTTATTCTGTGAATGGACATTTGGTGCTCATCAAGAATAATGGTGAAAAAGTGAATATCCTGAGATAAAAAGTAGAAGAAAACTATCTGAGAAATCGCTCTTTGATGTGAATTGACTCTAAGAATTGCTTTTCTTTTATTTCAGTCATTTGAAACAAAGTGTTTTGTAGTATCTGTGAAGGGATATTGGGAGCACATTGAGGACCATGGTGAAAAGGAAATATCTTCACATATAAAATAGAAAGCAAGTTTTCTGAGAAACTGCTTTGTGATGTGTGATTCAGATCACAGAAGTAGACCTTTACTTTTTTTTTTTTTCCTATGTTTTTTTGTTTGTTTGTTTGTTTGTTTTTTAATTTATTTTATTATTATTATAATTTCAAGCTGTGGTACATGTGCATAACGTGCAGGTTTGTTACATATGTATAATTTGTGCCATGTTGGTCTGCTGCACCCATCAACTCGCTTCACATTTACATCAGGTATAACTCCCAATGCAATCCCTCCCCCTCCCCCATGGTAGGCCCCGGTGTGTGATGCGTTCCCTTCCTTGTGTCCAAGTGATTCATTGTTCAGTTCCCACCTATGAGTGAGAACATGTGTTTGGTTTCTGTTCTGTGATAGTTTGCTAAGAATGATGGTTTCCAGCTGCATCCATGTCCCTACAGTTGACGCAAACTCATCCTTTTTTATGGCTGCATAGTATTCCATGGTGGCAGCTACATTTTCTTAATCCAATCTGTCACTGATGGACATTTGGGTTGATTCCAAGTCTTTGCTATTAGAATAGTGCTGCAATAAACATACGTGTGCATGTGTCTTTATAGCATAATTTATAACTTTGGGTATATCCCTGGCAATGGGATGGCTGGGTCATGGTGGTGCTGTACTAAATTTAGATCCCGGAGGAATCGCCATACTGTTTTCCATAATGGTTGAACTAGTTTACAATCCCACCAACAGTGTGCTGTTCTATTTCTCCGCTGAGCCTCCAGCACCTGTTGTTTCGACTTTTTTAATGATCGCCATTCTAACTGGTGAGAGATGGTCTCATTGTGGTTTTGATTTGCATTTCTGATGCACAGTGATGATGAGCATTTTTCATATGTCTGTTGCCTGTATAATGCCCTTTGAGAAATGTCTGTTCATATCCTTTGGCCCACTTTGATGGTAAGGGTTTGTTTTTCTTGTAAATTCCGTTTGAGTTCTTGTGGTTCTGGATATTAGCCCTTTTGTCAGATGAGTAGGATTGTAAAATTTTCTCCCATTCTAGGTTGCTCTGTTCACTCTTGATGCAGTTTCTTTTAAGCTGTGTGAAGCCTCCTGAAGTTTCCACCATGTGATCCGCCTGGTACTAATTATAGCTTTTGGCTGCTGCTGCTTTTGGTGTTTTAGACATGAAGTCTCTTTGCCTGTGCTCATGTCCCAAGTGGAATGGTACTACCTAGGTTTCCTTTCCTCTAGGATTTTTATGGTAATAGGGCCCCAATGAGCTTTCAAGTTCTCAATCCATCTTGAATTAATTTTCGTATAGTGAGTAAGGAAAGGATCCAGTTTCAGCTTTCTACTTATGGCTAGCTTTTCAATTTTCCTGGCACTATTTATTAAATAGGGGAATCCTCTTTTCCATTTCTTGTTTCTCTCCTGTATTTGGTCAAAGATCAGATGGCTGTAGATGTGGTATTATTTCTGAGGACTCTGTTCTGTTCCATTGGTCTATATCTCTGTTTTGGTACCTGTAGTACCATGCTGTTTTGCTAATGTAGCCTTGTAGTATAGCTTGGAAGTCAGGTATGTGATGCTCCAGCTTTGTTCTTTTGACTTAGGGATTGTCTTGGAGATGTGGGCTCTTTTTGGTTCCATATGAACTTTGTAAAGCAGTTTTTCCCACCCTGTGAAGAAACTCATTGGTAGCTTGATGGGGATGGCATTGAATCTATAAATCACCTTGGGCAGTATGGCCATTTTCACGATATTGATTCCTATCCATGAGCATGGTGCATGTTCTTCCATTTGTTTGTGTCCTCTTTATTTCACTGAGCAGTGGTTTGTGTGTTCTCCTGAAGAGGTCCTTACATCCCTTGTAAGTTGGATTCTAGGGTGCATTTTATTGTCTTTGAAGCAATTGTGAAATTTGGAAGTTCATTCCTGATTTTGGCTCTGTGTTTGTCTGTTATTGGTGTATAAGAATGCTTGTGATTTTGCACATTAATTTTGTATCCTGAGATTTTGTTGAGTTGCTTATCAGCTTAAGGAGATTTTGGGCTGAGACAATGGGTTTTCTAAATATACAATCATGTCATCTGCAAACAGGGGACAATTTGATTCTCTTTTTCCTAACTGAATACCCCTGCGATTTCTTTCTCTTGCCTGATTGCCCTAGCCAGAACTTCCAGTAACACTATGTTGAATAGGAGTGGTGAGAGAGGGCATCCCGTCTTGTGCCAGTTTTCAAAGGGAATGTTTCCAGTTTTGGCCCATTCAGTATGATATTGGGCATGTGGGCTCATTACAAATAGCTCTTATTATTTTCAGGTACGTTCCATCACCGAATTTATTGAGTGTTTTTTAGCATGAAGGGCTGCTGAATCTTGTCAAAAGCCTTTTCTGCATCTATTGAGATAATCTATGTGGTTCTTGTCTTTGGTTCTGTTTATATGCTGATTATGTTTATTGATTTGGTGAATGTTGAAACCAGCCTTGCATCCCAGGGATGAAGCCCACTTTGATCATGGTGGATAAGCTTTTTACGTAAGTTGTTGAACTGGTTTGCCAGTATTTTATTGAGGATTTTTGCATCGATGTTCATCAGGGATATTGGTCTAAAATTCTCTTTTTGTTGTGTCTCTGCCAGGCTTTGGTATCAGGATGATGCTGGCCTCATAAAAATGAGTTAGGAGGATCCTCTTTTCTATTGATTGGAATAGTTTCAGAAGGAATGGTACCAACTCCTCCTTATACCTCTGGTAGAATTCAGCTGTGAATCCATCTGGTCCTGACTTTGTTGGTGGTGGGCTATTAATTATTGCCTCAATTTTGTGAGCCTACTATTGGTCTATTCAGGGAACAACTTCTTCCTGGTTTAGTCTTGGAAGAGTGTAAGTGTCCAGGAAATTATCCATTTCTTCTAGGTTTCTCCAGTTTATTTGCGTAGAGGTGTTTTATAGTATTCTCTGATGGTAGTTTTGTATTTCTGTGGGGTCTGCGGTGATATTTCCCTTTATCATTTTTAATTGCGCCATTTGATTCTTCTCTCTTTTCTTCTTTATTAGTCTTGCTAGGAGGTCTGTCAATTTGAAAGTTGATCTTTCAAAAACCAACTCCTGATCTTTTTTCAAAAAATCAATCCCATTGGATTTTTGGAGGGTTTTTGTGTTCTCATTCCCTTTCAGTTCTGCTCTGATCTTGTATATTTCTTGCCTTCTGCTACCTTTGAATGTGTTTGCTCTTGCTTCTCTAGTTCTTTAATTACATGTTAGAGTGTCACTTTTTGATCTTTTCCTGCTTCTCTTGTGGGCATTTAGTGCTATAAATTTCCCTCTACACACTGCTTTAAATGTGTCCCAGAGATTCTGGTATGCTGTATCTTTGTTCCCCGTTGGTTTCAAAGAACATCTTTATTTCTGCCTTCATTTCGTTATGCACCCAGTAGCTTCATTCAGGAGCAGGTTGTTCAGTTTCCATGTGTTGAGCGGTTTTGATTGAGTTTCTTAGTCCTGAGTTCTAGCTTGATTGCACTGTGGTCTGAGAGACAGTTTGTTATAATTTCTGTTCTTGTACATTTGCTGAGGGAGTGCTTTACTTCCACTATAGTGGTCAATTTTGGGAGGTATGCATGTGGTGCTGAGAAGAATGTATATTCTGTTGATTTGGGTGGAGAGTTCTATAGATGTTCATTAGGTCTGCTTGCTGCAGAGATGAGTTCAATCTCTGGATATCCTTGTTAACTTTCTGTCTAAGGATCTGTCTAATGTTGACAGTGGAGGTGCGTTGAAGTCTCTCCCATTATTATTGTATGGGAGTCTAAGTCTCTTTGTAAGTCTCTAAGGACTTTGCTTTATGAATCTGGGTGCTCCTGTATTGGGTGTATATATTTAGGATAGTTAGCTCTTCCTGTTGAATTGATCCCTTTACCATTATGTAATGGCTCTTCGTCTTTTGATCTTTGATGGTTTAAAGTCTGTTTCTGACAGAGACTAGGATTGCAAACTTCCCGCTTTTTTGTTCTCCATTTGCTTGGTAAATCTTCTCCATCCCTTTATTTTGAGCCTATGTCTCTGTGAGATGGGCCCCTGAATACAGCAGACTGATGGGTCTTGACTCTTTATCCAGTTTCTGCTAGTTTGTGTCTTTTCATTGGAGCATTTAGTCCATTTACATTTAAGGTTAAGATTGTTATGTGTGAACTTGATCCTGCCAATATGATATTAACTGGTTATTTTGCTCGTTAGTTGATGCAGTTTCTTCCCAGCTTCGATGGTCTTTACATTTTGGCATGTTTTTGCAATGGCTGGTACCGGTTGTTCCTTTCCATGTTGAGTGCGCTTCCTTCAGGGTCTCTTGTGGGCAGGTCATAGTGGTGACAAAATCTCTACATTTGCTTATCTGTAAAGGATTTTATTCTTTCCACTTATGAAACTTAGTTTGGCTGGATATGAAATTCTGGGTTGAAAATCTTTTCTTTAAGAATGCTGAATATTGGCCCCCACTCTCTTCTCTTCTGGTTTGTAGAGTTTCTGCCGAGAGATCTGCTGTGAGTCTGATGGGCTTCCTTTGTGGTAACCTGACCTTTCTCTTCTACGTCTTTAAGATTTTTTCCTTCATTTCAACTTTGGTGGAATCTGGCAATTATGTGGGTCTTGAGTTGCTCTTCTCGAGTATCTTTGTGGCGTTCTCTATTTCTAGACGGAAGTTGGTTCGTCTCTAATTAGGTTGTTCCGATGATATCCTGAAGAGTGTTTCTTCCAACTTGTCTCCATTTCTTCCCCTCACTTTCAGGGCACCCTAATCAGACGTAGATTTGGTCTTTTTACATAATCCCATACTTTTTGCAGGCTTTGTTCATTTCTTTTTCTTTCTTTTTCTTTTTGGTTTCTCTTTCTTGTTTCCATTTCATTCATTTGATCCTCAATCGCTGATACTCTTTCTTCCAGTTGATCGCTGGTTACCGAAGCTTGTGCATTTGTCGCCAGAGATTTCTCGTCATGGTTTTCATCTCTTCATTTCTGTTTATGACCTTTCTCTGCATTGTCACTCTAGCCCTCAATTCTTCCACTTTTTTCAAGATTTTAGTTTCTTTTATGCTTGGCATCGACCTCCTTTAGCTCTTAGATATTTGATGGACTGAAGCCTTCTTTCTCTCATCTTGTCAAAGCTATTCTCCTCATCTCGCTTTGATCAGTTGCTGGCGCATGAGCTGCGCCCTTTCGTCGGGGATATGCTCTATTTTGAATTTCCAGCTTTTCTGCCCTGCTTTTTCCCATCTTTGTGGTTTTATCTGCCTCTGGTCTTGATGATGGTGATGTACTGATGGGGTTTTGTGTAGGTGTCCTTCCTGTTTGATAGTTTTCTAACAGTCAGGGACCCCTCAGCTGTAGGTCTGTTGGAGATTGCTTGAGGTCCCAGACCCTGTTTGCCTGGGTATCAGCAGTAAGGCAGAGGCTGCAGAAGATAGAATACTTCTGAACAGCGAGTGTACCTGTCTGATTCTTGCTTTGGAAGCTTTCCTCCTCCTCAGGTGTACTCCACCCCAGAGGTGTGGGTGTCAGGACTGCCCCTAGTGGGGGATGTCTCCCCAGTTAGGGTTACAATACTAGGGATTGGGGACCCACTTGGAAAGCAGGCAGTCTGTCCCTCTCAGATCTCAACCCCTGTGTTGGGAGATCCACTGCTCTCTTCAAAGCTGTCAGACAGAGCTGCTTGCGCCTGCAGAGTATTCTGCTGCTTTTTGTTCTTGTTGTTGTTGTTGTGTAGCTGTGCCCTGTCCCCAGAGGTGGAGTCTACAGAGACAGGGCAGGCTTTCTTGAGCTGCTGTGAGCTCCACCCAGCTGAGCTCCTGGCAGCTTTATTTACCTACTTAAGCTCTCAGCAATGGCGGGCGCCCCTCCCCAGCCTCGCCAAGCGCCTTGCCGTAGATCGCAGACTGTGTTAGCAATGAGGGGAGGCCTGCGGGCTTGGGACCCTCCCGCCAGTTGTGGGATATGATCTCCCCAGCCTGTTTGCTTAAAGCGCAATATTGGGGTGGAGTTACCCGATTTTCCAGGTGTTGTGCGGGGTCTCAGTTCCCCTGGCTAGGAAAAGGGATTCCTTCCCTGCACTTCCCCAGGTGAGGCTGGCCTTGCCCTGCTTTCAGCTCGCTGGTCGGGCTGCAGCAGCTGACCAGCACCGATCGTCCGGCACTCCCCAGTGAGATGAACCCAGTACCTCAGTTGAAAATGCAGAAATCACCGGTCTTCTGTGTCGCTGGCGCTGGGAGTTGGAGACTGGAGCTGTTCCTATTCGGCCATCTTGCTCCGCCCCCCCTAGACCTTACTTTTGATTCAGCAGTTTGGAAACACAGTTTTTGGGTTTTTTTTTTTTTTTTTTTTTTTTTTTTAAATTCTGTGAATGGGCATTTGGGTGCTCATTCAGGCCACTGGTGAAAACCTGAAAATCCAAGGAGAAAAACTGGAAGGAATCTGCCTGAGCAACTGCTTTGTGATTTGTGCATTCATCTCACATATTTAAACCTCTCTTTTGATTTAGCGTTTTGGAGACACTGTTTCTCTAGAATCTGCGAAGGGATATTTGCGAGCACATTTAGGCTTATGGTGGAAAAGAAAATATATTCAGATAAAAATTACAAATAAGCTTTGGGAGAAAGTGCTCTGTGTTCTGCGCATTCATCTGACAGATTTAAACCTTTATTTTGATTCAGCCATTTAGAAGCACTGTTTTTGTCCATTCTGTGAAAGGACATTTGGGAGCTCATTGAGGCCAATGGTGAAAAAGTGAGTATTCCAGGATAAACACTACAAGGAAGCTATTTGAGAAAGTGTTGATTGCAGCATGCATTAATCTATCCTACTTAAACCTTTTTTTTTTTTTTTTTACATTCAGCATTTGGAAACACTGTTTTTGTAGAATAAGCGAAGGGATACTTATGAGCGCATTGAGGACTATGGTGAGAAAAAAATCTTCTGATGAAAACTAGAAAGAAGTTTTCTGAGAAACTGCTTTGTGATGTGTGCATTAATCTCACTGAGTTAAACCTTTCTTTGTATTCAACAGTTAAGAGACACTGTTTTTGTTCATTCTGAGAAATGACATTTAGGAGCTCATTGAGGCCCATGGCAAAAAGTATATCCTGGCATAAAATCTAGAAGGAATCTACTTGAGAAACTGCTTTTTCATGTATGCATTCATCTCACAGAGTTAAACCTTTCTTTTGATTAAGTTGTTTGGAAACACTGTTTTTGTCCATTCTGCAAATGGACATTTGGGAGCTCTTTTAAGTCAATGGTGAAAAGGTGAATGTGCCAGGATACAAACTTGAAGGAAGTTATTTGAGAAACTGCTTTGTGATGAGTGCATTCATCTCCCAGAGTTAAAACTTTCTTTGGATTCAGCCGTTTACAAACACTGTTTTTATCCGCTCTGTGAATGGATACTTGGGAGACCATTGAGGACAATAGCACAAAAGCCTATATCCCAGGATAAAATCTAGAAGAAAGCTATCTGAGAAACTGCTTTGTGGTGTGTACATTCATCTCACAGAGTTAAATCTTTCGATTCAGCAGTTTGGAAAAACTATTTTTCTTCACTCAGTGAGCAGACACTTTGGAGCTCATGGAGGCCAACTGCAGAAAAGTGAATATGCCAGGATAAAAGTTAGAAGGAAGCTATTTAAGAAACTACTTGGTACTGTGTGAATTCATCTAGCAGAGTTAAACCTTCGTTTACATTCAGCAGATTGGAAACACTGTTTTTCTTGTAGAATCTGTGAAAAGATATTCGAGAGCACATTGAGGCTTATGGTGAAAAATAAAATATCTTCAGATAAAAATTAGAAAGAAGGTTTGGGTGAAAGTGCTTTGTGATGCATGCATTCATCTAAAGGCTGTAAACCTTTGTTTTGATTCGGCAGTTTGGAAACACTGTTATTCTCCATTCTGTGAATGGATATTTTGGAGTTCTTTGGTGCTAATATCAAAAATGAGAATATCCCAGGATAAAAACTAGAAGGAAGCTATCTGAGCAACCACTTTGTGATGTGTGCATTCATCTCACAGAGTTAAACATTTCTTTACACTGTTTTTTTCCATTTTGTGAATGGACATTTGAGAGCTCATTGTGGCCAATGGTGAAAAAGTGAATATCCCGGAATAAAAACCAGAAGGAAGGTATCTGAGAAACAGTTTTGGTATGTGTGCATTCATCTTGCTGAGTTAAACCTTTGTTTTTATTCAGGAGTTTGGAAACACTGTTTTTGGAGAATCTGGGAAGGGATATTCTGGGATGCATTGAGGCTAATGATGTAAAAGAAAATACCCTCAGATAAAAACTAGAAAGAAGTTTTCTGAGAAACTACTCTGTTTTTTGCTTTCATCTCACAAAATTAAAACTTTCTTTTCATTCTTCAGTTTAGAAACACTGTGTTTGTAGAATCTGTGAAGGGATATTTTGGAACTCATTGAGGCATATGATGAGAAAGAAAACATCTGCAAATAAAAACTAGAAGGAAGCTTTCTGAGAAAAGCTTTGTGTGTGTATTTATCTCACAGGATTAAACCTTCCTTTTGATTCAGCATTTCAGAAACACTGTTTTTGTCCATTCTTCAAATGGATATTTGGGAGCTCATTGAGGCCAATGGCAAAAAATTAAATGTCCCAGGATAGAAACTAAGAGGAAGATATCTGAGAAACCGCTTTGTCATGTGTGTATTCATTTCACAGAGTTAAAACTTTCTTTACATTCAGCAGTTGGTAAACACTGTTTTTCTTGACCTTGTGAAGGGATATTTGAGAGTGCATTGAAGCCTATGGTGACAAAAAAAATCTTCAGATAAAAACTAGAAATAAGCATTCTGAGAAACTTCTTCATGTTGTGTCCATTCATCTCACAGAGTTAAAACTTTCCTGTGATTTAGCAGTTTAGAAACACTGTTTTTGTCGGCTCTGCAAATGGATATTTGGGAGCTTATTGAGGCCAATGTTGAAAAGGCATATGTATATACCAGTATAAAAACTAGAAAAAACTATCTGAGAAACTGCTTTGTGATGTGGGCATTCAGCTCGCAGAGCTAAACATTACTTTTCACTCAGCAGTTTGGAAATACTGTTTTTGTATAATCTGCAAAGGGATATTTGAGAGCACATTGAAGCCTTTGGTGAAAAAGAAATTATCTTCATTTAAAAATTAGAAAGAAGCTTTGGGAGAAACTGCTTTGTGATGTGTGCATTCACCTGACAGAGTAAAACTTTTATTTTGATTCAGCAGTTGTAAACACTGTTTTCGTCCATTCTGTGATTGGACATTTGAGAGCTCATTGAGGCCAATGGTGAAAAAGTCAACATCCTAGGATGCAAACTAGAAGGAAGGTATCTGAGAAATTGTTTTGGGATGTGTGCATTCATCTCACAGAATTAAACCTTTCTTTTGAGTCAGGAGTTTGGAAACACTGTTTTTGGAGAATCTGCAAAGGGATATTTTGGGGTACAGTGAAGTCTACGGTGTAAAAGAAAATACCCTCAGATGAAAAGTAGGAAGGAGCCTTCTGAGAAACTGCTTTGTTATGTTTGCTTTCATCTTGTAGAGTTAAAACTTTCTTTTCATTCAGTAGTTTGGAAACACTGTGTTAGAAGAATCTGTGAAGGGATATTTTGGAGCTAATTGAAGCCTATGATGTAACAGAAAACATCTTCAGATAAGAACTAGAAAGAAGATTGCTGAGAAAGTACTTTGTGATGTGTGCATTCATCTCACAAAGGGAAACATTTCTTTTGACCCAGCAGTTTGGAAACACTGTTTTTCTCCATTTTGCGAATGGACATTTGGGAGCTACCTCAATGGCACAAAATCTAATGTCCTAGGATAAAACCAGAAGTAAGCTCTCTGAGAAACCACTTTGAGATGTGTGCATTCAGCTCTATGAAATAAAACTTTCTTTTCATTCAGCACTTTGGAAACACTATTTTTGTAGAATCTGAGAATGTACATTGAGTGCACATTGAGGTCTTTGTTGAAAATAAAAGTATCTTAAGATAAAAACTGGAAAGAATCTTACTGAGAAACTTCTTTGTTGTGTGTGCATTCATCTCACAGAGATAAACTTCTATTTTCATTCAGCAGTTTGGAAACACTGTTTTTGTCCACTCTGCGAATGGACATTTTGGAGCTCTTTTGGCCAAGGGCAAAAAATTGAACGTCCCCAGATAAAAACTAAGAGGAGGCTATCTGAGAAACAGTTTCATGATGTTTGCATTCAGCTCGAGGATTTAAAACTCTTTCCATTCTGCAGTTTGGAAACACTGTTTTCATATAACCTGTGAATGGATATTTGGCAGCGCATTGAGCCCTTATGGTGAAAAAGATAATACCTTCAGAAAAAAACTAGATCTGAGAAATTCTTTTTTTGTGTCTATTCATCTCACAGAGTTAAACTTTTCTTTTGGTTCAGTATTTTGGAAACATTGTTTTTGTCTATTAGTCAAATGGACATTTGGGAACTGATTGAGGCCATTGGTGACAAATTAAATGTCCTAAGACAGAAACTAAGAAGAAGATATCTGAGAAACTGCTTTGTGATGTGTGCATTCATCTCACAGAGTTAAAACTTTCTTTAAATTCAGCAGTTTTGAAACCATGTTTTTGTAGAATCTGCAAAGGAAGATTTAGTAGAGTTTTGAGGTCTATGGTGAAAAAGAAAATGTCTTTACAAAAAAGCTAGAAAGAAGCTTTCTGAGAAACTTCTTTTTGATGTGTGCATTCATCTCACAGAGGTAAAGCTACGTTTTGATTCAGAGGTTGGAAACACTGTTTTTGTCCCTTCTGCAAATGGACATTTGGGAGCTCACTGAGGCCAAAGGCAAGGTAAAAAATGTCCCAGGACAAAAACTAAGAGGAAGCTAGCTGAGAAACCGCTTTGTGATACAGGCATTCATCTCACAGAGTGAAACCTTTCTTTTCATTCAGCTGTTTGGAAACACTGTTTTTGTCCATTCTGTGAAGGACATTTGGAAGCTCATTTAGACCAAAAGAGAAAAAGTGAATATCCCAGGACAAAAACTACAAGGAAACTATCTGATAAACAGCTTTGTGATGTGTGCATTCATCTCACAGAGTTAAACAATTCTTTTGATTCAGCAGTTTGGAAACACTGTTTTTGTCCATTCTGCGAATGGATATTTGGGAGCTCATTGAGGCAAATGGTGAAAAAGCAAATATCCCAGGATAAAAAGAGAAGGAAGAAACCTGAGAAAGAACTTTGTGATGTGTATATTCATCTCAAGGAGTTAAATCTTTCATTTCATTCAGCAGTTTAGAAACCCTGTTTTTATAGAATCTGAATGGACACATCACAAAGCTGTTTCTCAGAAAGTCTTTTTCTAGTTTTTATCTGAAGATATTTTCTTTTTCACCATAGGCCCCAATGACTCCCAAATATCCATTGTCATATTCTAATAAACAGTGTTTCTAAATTACTGAATGAAAAGAAAGCTTTAATTTGTCGAGTTTTTATCTAGTTTTTATCTTTGAATATTCACTTTAAAAAAAAAAAGACATTGGCCTCAATGAGCTCCCAAATGTCCATTTGCAGAATGGACAAAATATTTCCAAACAACTGAATCAAATAAAAGCTTTAACACTGTGAGATGAATGCACACATTACAAAGTGGTTTCACCAATGCATGTTTCTAGTTTTTACCCTGGGATATTCACTTTTTCAAAATTGTCCTCAATGAACTCCCAAATATCCATTCACAGAATGTACAAAAAAAGTGATTCCAAACTGCTGAATCAAAGTAAAGGTTTAACTCTGTGATTGAATGCACACATGGCAAAGCATTTTCTCAGAAAGTTTCTTTCTAGTTTTCATCTGAAGTTATTTTCTTTTTCACCATAGGCCTCAATGCACTGCTAAATATCCCTTAGTAGATATTACAAAAACAGCGTTTCCAAACTGTTGAATGAAAAGAAAGTTTTAAGTCTGTAAGATTAATGCATACATCACAAAGTGATTTCTGAGATGGCTTCCTCCTAGTTTTCATCCTGGGATATTTGCTTTTCTCCATTGGCCTCAGTGAGCTCCCAAATGTCTATTTGCAAAATAGAGAAAAACAGTGTTTCCAAAAGGCTCAATCAAAAGAAAATGTTAACAGCAAGATGATTGTACACATCACAAAGTGGTTTCTCAGATAGCTTCCTTCTAGATTTTATCTGAAGATATTTTCTTTTTCACTGTAGGCCTCCATGCATTCCCAAATATCTGTTCACAGATTCTACAAAAACAGTGTTTCCAAACTACTGAGTGAAAAGATTTAACTCTGCTAGGTGAATGCATTCATCACCAATTAGTTTCTCAGAACGTTTCTTTCTAGTTTTGATCTGAAGATTTTTTTTCCACCATAAGTCTCAATTTGCACCAAATACTCCTTCTCAGATTCTACAAAAATCGTGCTTCCAAACTGCTGAATGAAAAGAAAGTTTTAACTCTGTGAGATGAATGCACACATCAAAAAGTGGTTTCTCACGTAGCTTCCTTCTAGTTTTTTTCTTGGGATATTCCTTTATCACCATTGTCCTCAATGAACTCTCAAATGTCCATTCACAGAATGGACAAAAATGCCATTTCCAAACTGCTGAATGAAAGTAAACTTTTAAATCTGTGAGATGAATGCACACATTCCAAAGCAGTTTCTCAGAAAGTTTCTTTCTAGTGTATATCTGAAGATATTTTCTTTTTCACCATAGTCTGCAATGCGTTCCCAAATATAACTTTGCAGATTCTACTAAAACAGTGTTTCTAAACTGCCGAATCAAAACAAAAGTTTACCTGTGTGAGATGAATGCACACTTCACAGAGCGATTTCTCAGCTAGCTTCCTTCCAGTGACTATCCTTCAAAATTCACTTTTTCACCTCTGGCATCACTGAGTTTCCAAATGTCCATTCACAGAATGGACAAAAACAGTGTTTGCAAACAGCTGAATCAAAAGGAAATTTGACTCGGTGAGTTGAATGCACATATAACAAAGCAGTTCTCAGAAAGCTTCTTTCTAGATTTTATCTGTAGGTATTTTCTGTTTTACTATGGGCCTCAATGCACTCCCAAATATCCCTTCACAGATTCTACAAAAACAGTGTTTCCAAACTGCAGAATGAAAAGGAACGTTTAACTCTCTGAGATGAATGCACACATCACAAAGCAGTTTCTCAGATAGCTTCCTTGTACCGAATATCCTGGGCTATTCATTTTTTTGCCATTGGAATATGAGAGTTCCAAAGTGTTCATTCACAGAATGGAAAAAAAAAGTGTTTCCAAACTGCTGAAAAAAGAAAGGTTTAACTCTGTGAGATGAATACAAACATCACAAAGCAGTTTCTCAGAAAGCTTCTTTCTAGTGTTTATCTGAATATACTTTCTTTTTCAACATGCACTCCCAAATATCACTTCACAGATTTTGCAAAAACGTTTCCAAACTGCTGAATAAAATGAAACATTTAAATCTGTGGGATGAATACACACATCAGAAAACGATTTTTTTAGATAGCTTCCTTCTAGCGAATATCCCGGGATATTTGCTTTTTTGCCATTGGCCTCACTGGGCTATGAAATGTCAACTCATGAATCATCAAAAACAGTGTTTCCAAACTGCTTAATCAAAATAAAATTCGACTCTGTGAGTTGAATCACACATCACAAAGCAGAAAGTTCTTTTTAGTTTTTATCTGAAGTATTTTCTTTTTCACGATAGGCTTCAATGTGCTCCAAAATATCCCTTCATAGATTCTACAAAAACAATGTTTCCAAACTGCTGAGTGAAAAGAAAGGTTTAGCTCATGAGTTGAATGGATACATCACAAAGTATTCTCAGAAAATTTCTTTCTAGTTTTTATCTGATGATATTTTCTTTTTCACCATAGGCCCTAATGCACTCCCAAATATCCCTTGGTAGATCCTACAAAAACAACCTTTCCAACCTGTTGAATGAAAAGAAATGCTTATCTCATTGTCATGAGTGCACACATCACAAAGCAGTTTCTCAGATAGCTTCCTTCTAGTTTTTATCCTGGAATATTACCTTTTACGCCATTGGCATCAATGAGCTTAAAAATGTCCATTAGCAGATGGACAGAAACAGTGTTTCCCAAAAGTGGAATCAAAAGTAAGGTTTAACTCTGTGAGATGAATGAACACATTACAAAGCAGTTCCTCAGAAAGCTTCTTTCTAGTTTTTCTCTGAAGATAAGTTCTTTTTCACCATAGACCTTCATGCACTCCCTAATACCCTTTCTTATATTCTACAACAAAAGTGTTTCCAAACTGCTGAATGAGAAGAAAGATTTATCTCTGTGAGATGAACGCACATCCCAAAGCAGTTTCTCAGAAATCCTCTTTCTAGTTTTATGTATTTTTTTTCAACCATAGGCCACAACATGCTCCCAAATACACCTTCACAGATTCTACAAAAAAGTGCTTCCAAATTGCGGAATGAAAAGAAAGATTTAACTCCTAGAGCTCAATGCACACATCACAAAGCAGATTCTAAGATAGGTTCCTTCTGTTTTATCCTGGGATATTCACTTTTTTGTCATTGACCTCAGTGAGCTCCCAAATGTACATTCACAGAATGGAGAAAAACAGTGTTTCCAAATTACTGAATCAAAAAAATGGTTTAACTCTGTGATGTGAATGCACCCATCAAAAATCAGTTTCTGAAAACGATTCTTTCTAGTTTCTATCTGAAGATATTTTCTTTTTCCCAGCAGCCTCAATGCACTTCCAAATATCCTTTCACAGAATGGCCAAAACTGTTTCCAAACTGCTGAATCCAAAGAAAGCTTTATCTCTGCAAGATGAATGCACACAACACAAAGTGATTTATCAGATAGATTCCTTCTGTTTTTATTCTGGGGTATTTGCTTCTTCACCATTGGCCTAAATGAGCCCCCAAATATCTATTCGCAGAATGGACAAAAACTGGGTTTCAAAACTGCTGTATGAGAGGAAAGTTTTTACTGTTAAATGAATTAACACATTGCAAAGCAGTTCTTCAGATATCTTCCTCTTGGTTTTTATCCTGGTACATTTGCTTTTACACCTTTGACCTCAATGAGCTCCCAAATGTCCAACTGCAGAATGGAGAAAAACAGTGTTTCCAAACTGCTGAATCAAAAGAAATGTGTACCTCTGTGAAATGAGTGCACACATCACAAAACCATTTCTCAGAGAACTTCCTTCTAGTTTTTATCCTGGGATATTCACTTTTTCCCATTGGCTCAAGGTGTTCTCAAATGTCCATTCTCAGAATGGACAAAAACAGTGTTTCCAACTGCTGAATTAAAAGAAATGTTTAATTCTTTGAGATGAATGCACACATCACAAAGTAGTTTTTCAGAAAGTTTCTTTCTAGTTTTTATCTGAAGATACTTTCTTTTTCATGAAAGGCCTCTTATTGCTCCCAAATATCCCTTTACACATGCTATGATATCAGTTTTTCCAAACTGCTGAATAAAAAAATGGCATAACTCTATGAGATGAATGCAACAACGTACATCCATTTCTCAGATAGCTTCCTTCTAGTTTTCATCTGGGGTATTTGCTTTTTCACCATTGGCCTCAATGAGCTCCCAAATGTCCATTTGCAGAATGCAGAAAAACAGTGTTTCCAAACTGCTGAATCAAAAGAAATGTGTAACTCTGCGAGATGAGTACATACATCACAACACCGTTTCTCAGATAGTTTCCTTCTAGTTTTTATCCTGGGATATTCTCTTTTTCATCATTTGCCACAATACATTCTGAAAGTCCATTTACAGAATGGACAAAAACTGTGTTTCCAAACTGCTGAATCAAACGAAATGTTTAATTCTGTGAGATGAATGTACACATCACAAGACAATTTCTCAGAAATCTTTTTTCTAGTTTTTATCTGAAGACATTCTTTTTTTCACAGTAGGCTTCAATGCACCCCCAAATGTCCATTAGCAGATTCTAGAAAAAGAGGGTTTCCAAGCTGCTGAATAAAAAGAAAGATTTAACTCTTCAAGCTCACTGCATCATCACAAACTGAATTCTCAGATAAGTTCCTTCTGTTTTCATCCTGGGATATTTGATCTTTCATCATTGGTCACAGTGAGCTCCCAAATGTACATTTGCAGAATGGAGGAAAACAGTGCTTCCAAACTGCGGAATCAAAAGAATGGCTTATCTATGTGAGGTGAAAGCACCCATCACACATCAGTTTCTGAGGAAGATTCTTTCTAGTATCTATCTGAAGATATTTTCTTTTTCCCAGAGAACTCAATGCCCTTCCAAATATCCTTTTGCAGAATGGCCAAAACTGTTTCCAAATTGCTGAATCAAAAGAATGGGTTAACTCTATGAGACAAATGCACATATCAAAAAACTGTTTCTCAGAAAACTTAAAACTTCTTTCTAGTTTGTATCTGAAGTTATTTTCTTTTTCTCTGTAGACCTTAATACTCTACCAAATATCCCTTGACAGACTGTACAAAACAGGGTTTCCAAACTGCTGAACGAAAAGAAAGTTTTAACACTGTGAGATGAGAGCACACATCACTAAGCAGTTTCTCAGATAGCTTCCTGTAAGTTTGTTTCCTGAGACATTCCACTTTTCACTCTTGGCCTTAATGAGTTCCCAAGTATCTATTCACAGAATGGATGAAACTAGTTTCCGAATTTCTGAATAAAAAAAAAGGTTTAACTCTGTGGGATGAAAGCACACATCTCAAAGTAGTGTCTCAGGTAGCTTCAGTTTAATTTTTTTCCTGGGATATTACTTTTTATGTCTTTGACCTCAATGAGTTCCCAAAAGTCCATTCACAGAATGGAAAAAAAACAGTGTTTCAAGCCTGCTGAACTAAAGGAATGGTTTAACTCCGTGAGATGAATGCACACATCACAAAGCAGTTTCTAAGATAGGTTCCTCTTAGTTTGTACCCTGAGATATTCTATTTTTCTTCCTTGTCCTCAATGAACTCCCAAATGTCCAATAGCAGAATGAACAAAAATAGGTTTTCCACCCTGTTGTATCAAAGAAATGTTTAAATCTGTGAGATGAATGCACACATCACAAAGCAGTTTCTCAGAAAGCTTCTTTATTGTTTTTATTTGAAGATATTGTCTTTTTCACAATAGGCCTCAATGCACTTCCAAATGTCCATTCACAGATACTACAAAAAAAGTGATTTCAAACTTCTGAGTGAAAAGAAAGATTTAACTTCTCAAACTGAATGCACACGTAAAAAAGCCATTTCTCACATAGCTTTCTTCTAGATTTTATCCTGAAATATTCACCTTTTTGCCAGTGGTCTCAATTAGCTGCCAAATATCCATTCACTGAATGGATAAAAGAGTGTTTCCAAACTGCTGAACATAAAGAAACGTTTAGCTCTGTGAGATGAGTCACACATCACCAAGAGTTTTCTCAGATAGCTTCCTTCTAGTTTTTATCCTGACATTTTAGCTTTCTCACCATTGGCAACATTGAACTCCCACATGTCCATTTGCAGAATGGACAAAAACAGTGTTTCCAAACTGCTGTATGAAAAGAAAGGTTTAACTCTGCAGGATGAATGCACACATCACAAAGAGGTTTATCAGATAGCTTACTTCTAGTTTTTCTCGTGGGATATTCACTTTTTCACCATTGATCTTGATGATCTCCAAATTGTCCATTCACAGAATAGACAAAAATAGTGTTTCCAAACTGCTCAATCAAAAGAAAGGTTTAAACCTGTAAGAAGAATGCTCACATCACAAAGTTGTTTCTCAGATAGCTTCCTTTAACTTTTTATCCTGATATATTCGTTTTTTCACCACTGGAGTCAATGAGCTCTCACGTGTCGATTAGCAGAATGGGCAAAATGGGTGTTTCCAAATTGCTGTATCAAAAGAAAACTTTAACTCTGTGAGATGAATGCACACATCAAAAATCAGCTTCTCTGAATGATTCTTTCTAGCTTTATCTGAAGATATTTCCTTTTTCAACATAGGCCTCAATATGCAACGAAACATCACTTGGCAAATTCTGCAAAAACAGTGTTTCCAGACTGCTGAATGAAAAGAAAGGTTTAACTCTGAGGTGAATGCACACATGACAAAGTGGTTTCTCTGGCAGTTTCTTTCTCCTTTTTATTGTGGAATATTCACTTTTCTCTATTGTCTTCAAAGAGTTGCCAAATGTCCACTTGCACAATGGACAAAAACAGTTTCCAAAATGCTGAATCAACAGAGAGGTTTAACTCTGTGAGATGAATGCACACATTGGAAAGTGTTTTCTCACATAGATTTCTCTTAGTTTTTATCTTGGGACACTGGATTTTTCATCATAGGACACCATGTGCAATCAAATTCTCCTTAGCTTATTATATAAAAACAATGTTTACAAACTGCTGAATGAAAGAAAGTTTTAACTCTGCTACATGAATGCAAAATCACAAAGTGGTTTTTCAGACAATTTCCTTCTAGTTTTTATCCTGAAATATTTGCCTTTTCACCACTGGCCTCAATGAGTTCCC
Source organism: Papio anubis (assembly GCF_008728515.1). Lineage (NCBI taxonomy): Eukaryota > Metazoa > Chordata > Mammalia > Primates > Cercopithecidae > Papio > Papio anubis. The sequence continues at coordinate 62,848 of NW_022164475.1, forward strand.
AAATATCCATTTGCAGAATGGAAAAAAAGTGTCTCCAAACTTCTGAATGAAAAGAAAGGTTTAACTTCTGCGAGATGAGTGCACACATTACCAAGTGGTTTTTCAGATAGCTTCCTTCAAGTTTTAATCCTGGTATATTCGCTTTTTCACCATTGGCCTCAATGAGTTCCCAAATGTCCATTCACAGAATGTACAAAAACAGTGTTTCTAAACTGTTGAATCAAAAGAAAGATTTAACTCTGAGATGAAAGCACACATCAGAAAGCAGTTTCTCCAATAGCTTCCTCTTAGTTTTTGTCTTGGGACATGTGATTTTAGCTTTTATCTGAAGATATTTTCTTTTTCAGCACAGACTTCAATGCACACGAAAATATCCTTTCACAGATTGTACAATAACAGAGTTTCCAAACTGCTGAATGAGAGAAAGGTTTAATTCTGCGAGATGAATGCAAACATCACAAAGCAGTATCTAAGATATATTCTTTCCAGTGTTTATCCTGGGATATTTGTATTTTTGCCATTGGCCTCAATGACTTCCAATATGTCCAATCACAGAATGGACAAAAACAGTGTATCCAAACTGTTGAATTAAAAGAAAGGTTTAACAATGTGAGATGAATGCACATGTCCAACATAGTTTCTCTGAATGATACGGTCTAGTTTTTTTCTGAGGTTATTTCCTTTTACAACATAGGCCCCAATGTGCACCCAAATATCCCTTCACCAAGTCTGCAAAAAGAGTGTTTCCAAACGGTTGGATGAAAAGAAGTTTTAACTCTGCGAGGTGAATGCACACATCTCAAAGCAGTTTCTCAGATTGTTTCCTTCTAGTTTTTATTGTGGGATATTCACTTTTCTCCATTGTACTCAAAGAGTTCCCAAATGTCCATTAGCAGAATAGAGAAAAAATGTTTCCAAACTACTGAATTAAAGGAAAGGTTTAACTCTGCAAGATGAATGCACACATCACAGAGGGGTTTTTCAGTTAGTTCCTCCCAGTTTTTATAATGGGATAATTCCTTTTTTTGTCATCAGCCACAATAAGCTCCCAAATGGCCATTCACAGAATGGCCAAAAACCGTGTTTCCAAACTGTTGAATGGAAAGAAAGGTTTAAATCTGTGAGATGAATACTCACATCACAAAGAGGTTTCTGAGATAGCTTCCTCTTAATTTTTATCCTGGGACTTTCGATTTTTTGCCCTTAACATCAATAAGCTCCCAAATGTCCATTAGCAGAATGGGAAAAAAACCAGTGTTTCCAAACTGCTGAATCAAAAGAATGGTTTAACTCTGCGAGATGAATGCACACATCAGAAAACCGTTTCTATGATAATTTCCTTTTAGTCCTCGGGCATTGGCTTTTTCACCATTGTCCTCAATGAGCTCCCAAATATCCTTTCACAGAATGGACAAAAACAGGGTTTCCAAACTGCTGAATGTAAAGAAAGGTTTAACCTTGTGAGATGAATGCAAACATCTCAAAGAGTTTCTCACAAAGCTTATTTCTAGCTCTTATCTGAAGTTATTTTCTTTTCCAAGAAAGGCCTCAAAGCACTCCAAATTATCCCTTTACAGATTCTACATAAACAGTCTTTCCATACTGCTGAATGAAAAGAAAGGTTTAACTCTGTGAGTTGAATGCACACATCACAAACTTGTTTCTCGGATAGCTTCCTCTCAGTTTTTATCCTGGGACCTTCAATTTCTTGCCATTGGCCTGCATGAGCTCCCAAATATCCATTCCCAGAATTGATAAAAACAGTGTTTCCAAACTGCCAAATCAAAGGAAACATCTAACTCTGTGAGATGAATACACACACGAAAAATCGGTTTCTCAGAAAGGTTTTCCTTGTTTTCATCTGAAGATATTTCCTTTTTCACCTTAGGTCTCCAGATGCTCCCCAATATCCTTATGCAGATTCTACAAAACAGTGGTTCCAAACTGCTGAATGAAACAAAAGGTTTAACTCTAGGAGATGAAAGCACACATCACAAATCAGTTTCCCAGAAAGTTTCTTCCTATTTTTTATCTGAGAATATTCTATTTTTCACCATAGGCCTCAATGAGTTCCCAAATGTCCCTTTGCAGATTTTACAAAACAGTGTTTCCAAACTGTTGATTCAAAAGAAAGGTTTTACTTGGCCAGATGAAAGCCCACATCACAAAACTGTTTCTCAGATAGATTCTTTCTAGTTTTTATCCAGGGATATTTTGTGTTTCACCATTGATCTCAAAGAGCTCCCAAATGTCCATTTGCAGACTCTACAAAAACGGTGTTTCCAAACTGCTGAATGAAAAGAAAACTATAACTCTATGAGATGAATACACACATCACAAAGCAGTTTCTCAGATAGCTTCCTTCTAGTTTTTATCCTGAGATACTCACTTTTTTGCCATTGGCCTCAAAGAAGTCCGAGCTATCCATTTGCAGCATGGAAAAAAAACAGTGTTTTCAAACAGCTGAATCCGAAGAAATGCTTAACTGTGTGGGAATAAGCCACTCATCACAAAGCAGTTTCTAGGAAAGCTTCTTTCTAGTTTTTATCTGAATATATTTTCTTTTCCACCCTAGGCCTCAATGCACTGCCAAATATCCTTGGCAGATTCTCTGCGAGATGAATGTACACATCACAAAGCAGATTCTCAGATAGCTTCCTCTTAGTTTTTATCTTGAGGCATTCGATTTTTCACAATATTCCTCAATGAGCTCCCAAATGTCCACTCACAGAATGGCCAAAAACAGTTTTTCCAAACTGGTGAAATAAAAGAAAAGTTTAAGTGTGTGAGAATAATGTACACATCACAAAGCAGTTTCTAAGAAATCTTCCTTCTAGTTTCTATCTGAAGATTTCTTTTTTCACCATAGACCTCAAAGCACCCCCAAAATCTCTTTGCAGATTCTACTAAAACAGTCTCTCCCAACTGCTGAATGAAAAGAAAGGTTTAACGCAAGATGAATGCACACATCACAAAGTGGTTTCTCAGGTAGTTCCTTCCAATGTTTCACCGTGGATAATTCTTTTTTGCCATTGACATCAATGAGCTCTGAAACGTCTATTTGCAGAATGAGAAAATCCAGTTTTTCCAAACTGCTGAATCAAAAGGATCAATGAACATATCACAAAGGTGTTTCTTCAGTAGCTTCCTCTTAGTTTTTATCCTGGGACATTCGTTTTTTTGCCATTGGCCCCGAAGAGCTCCAAAATGTTCATTTGCAGAAGGGACAAAAAACAGTGTCTCCAAAGTGCTGAATCAAAAGAAAGGTTTATCTCAGTGAGATCAAGGCACATACAACAAAGCAGTTTCTCAGAAAGCTTCTTTCTAGTTTTTAACTGAAGATATTTTCTTTTTCACCATAGGCCTCAATGCACTCTCAAATATCCCTCCACAGATACTACAAAAAGAGTGTTTCCAAACTGCAGAATGAAAAGAAAGGTTTAACTTTGCGAGATGAATGCACATATCACAAGGCAGTTTCTCAGATATCTTCCTTCTAGTATTTATCTTGGTACATTCAATTTTTCTCCTTTGGCCTCAATGAACTCCCAAATATCCACAGGCAGAATGCACAAAAACAGTGTTTCCAAACTGCTGAATCCAATGAAAGGTTGAACTCTGTGAGATGAATGCACACATCACAAAGCAGTTTCTCAGAATACTTCTTTCTAGCTTTTATCTGAAGATATTTTCTTTTTCACCTTATGCCTCAATGCACACCAAAATATCCCTTCACAGATTCTACAAAAACAGTTTCCAAACTGCTGAATGAAAGAAAGTTTTAACTATGTGAGATGAATCCAAACATCACAAAGCATTTTCTCAGATATCTTCTTTCCAGTGTTTATGCTGTGATATTTGCTTTTTCACCACTGACCTCAATGACTTCCAAAGGTCTATTTGCAAAATGGACAAAAACAGCATATCCAAACTGTTGAATCAAAAGAAAGTTTTAACTCTGTGAGATGAATGTACAGATCACAAAGCAGTTTCTCAGAATCATTCTTTCTAGTTTTTTTTTTCTGAGGATATTTCCTTTTACAACTTAGGGCTCAATGTGCACCCAAATATCCCTTCACAGATCCTGCAACAACAGGGTTTCCAAACTGCTGAATGTGAAGAAAGGTTTAACTCTGTGAGGTGAATGCACACATCTGAAAGCACTTTCTGAGACTGTTTCCTTCTAGTTTTTATCATTGGGTATTCACTTTTTTGTCATTGGCCTTAATGAGCTCCCAAATGCCCATTCACAGAATGGGCAAAAACAGTGCTTTCAAGCTGTTGAGTTAAAAGAAAATTTTATCTCTGTGAGATGAATGCACACATCACAAAACAATTTCTCAGAAAGCTTCTTTCTACCTTTATCTGAAGATAGTTTCTTTTTCACCATAGTCCTCAGTGTGCTCACAAATGTCCATTCACAGATTCTACAAAAAACTGCTTCTCAGAAAACTTAAAACTTCTTTCTAGTTTTTGCCTTTGGCCTCAGTGAGCTCCCAAATATGCATTTGCAGAATGAACAAAAATAGTATATCCAAACTGTTGAATCAAATGATAAGTTAAACTCTGAAAGATGAATGCAAATATCACAAAATCATTTCTCAGATAGTTTCCTCTTAGTTTCAGCCCTGGGACATTAATTTTTCACCATTGGCCTCAAGGAGCTCCCAAATCTCCCTTTGCAGAATGAACAAAAAGAGTGTTTGCAATCTGCCGAATCAAAAGAAAGGTTTAACTCTGTGAGATGAATGAACACATCACAATGCAATTTCGCAGAAAGCTTCTTTATAATTTTTATCTGAAGATACTTTCTTTTTCACTATAGGCCTCAAAGCGCTCCCAAATAACCCTTCACAGATTCTAAAAAACAGTAATTCCAAATGCTGAATGAATACAATGCTTAAATTCTGTGAAATGAATGCACACATCAAAAAGCAGATTCTCAGAGAGTTTCCTTCTAGTTTTTATCCTGGGATATTCACTATTTCACCATTGGTCTCAATAAACTCCCAGCTCTCCATTGGCAGAATGGACATAAACTCTGCTTGCAAACTTCTGAATGAAAAGAAAGGTTTAAATCTGTGAGATGAATGCGAACATCAAAAAGCAGTTTCGCAGATAGCTTTGTCTAATTTTTTATCCTGTGACATTCGATTCTTTACCATTGGCTTCAATGCACTCCCAAATGTCCATTTGAGGAATGGGCAAAAACAATTTTCCCAAACTACTGAATCAACAGAAAGGTTTAACTCTCTGAGATAAATACACACATCACAAAATGATTTCTCAGATAGCTACTTCTTCTAGTTTTCATCCTGGCATATTCAATTTTTCACCATTGGACTCAATTCACAAAATGGACAAAAACAGGGTTTCCAAACTGCTTAATCAAGAGAAACGTTTAGCTCTGCGAATTGAATGAAAACATCAAAAAGCAATTTCTCAGAAAATTCCTTTCTCATTTTTAATCTAAAATATTTTCTTTTTCACCTTATTCCTCACTGGGCTCCAAAGTATCAATTCACAGATACTACAAAAAAACTGTTTCGAAACTGCTGAATGAAAAGAAATATTTAACTTTGTAAGGTGAATGCACACATCACAAAGTGGTTTTTCTGAAAGCTTATTTCTATTTTTTATCTGAAGATATTTTCTTTTTCATTGTAGGCCTCAATGCACTCCCAAGTATAGCTTCACAGATTCTACAAAAATGGTTATTTCAAACTGCTGAATGAAAAGAAAGATTTAACTCTGTGTCATGAATGCACACATCATGAAAAGGTTTCTCAGATAAATTCTTTCTAGTTTTCATACTGGGATATTTGCTTTTTTCATCATTGGCTTCAATGAGCTCCCAAATATCCATTGGCAGAATGGACAAAAACAGTATTTCCAAACTGTTGAATCAAAAGAAAGTTTTAACTCAGTGACATGAATGCACACACCAGAGTGGTTTATCAGATACCTTCCTTGTAAGTTTTATACTATGGTGTTCCCTTTTTCACAACCAGCCTCAATGAGCTCCGAAATGTCCATTTGCAAAATGGACAAAAACGTTGTTTCCAAACTGCTGAATCAAGAGAAAGGTTTAGCTCTGTGAGATGAATGCAAACATCACAAAGAAGTTTCTCACAACTCTTCCTTCCAGGTTTTATTTGAAGATATTTTCTTTTTCACCATAGGCCTCAATGCTCTCACAAATATCCTTTCCCAGATTCTACAAAAAAGTGTTTCCAAACGACTGAATTAATAGAAAGATTTAAATCCTCGAACTGAATGCACACATCACAAAGCAATTTCTCAGATAGATTCCTTCTGTTTTTATTCTGTGATATTATCTTTTTCACCTTTGGCCTCAATGAGCTCCCAAGTGTCCATTCGCAGCATGGACAAAAACAGTGTTTCCAAACTGTTGAATTAAAATAAAGTTTTAACTCTTTGACATGAATGCAAACATCACTAAGCAGTTTCTCATAAAGCTTCTTTCTAGTTTTTATCTGAAGATATTTTGGTTTTCATCCTAGGCTTCGATGTGCTCCCAAATATCCCTTTGCAGATTCTACAAAAACTGTGTTTCCAAACTGCTGAATGGAAAGAAAGGTTTAACTCTGTGAGATAAATGCACACATCAAAAAGCAGTTTCTCAGATAGTTGCTTTCAAGTTTTCATGCTGGCATAATCGCTTTTTCCTCTTTGGCCTCAATGAGCTAAGAAATATTCATTCGCAGAATGGACAGAAGCAGTGTTTCTGAACAGCTGAATCAAAAGAAAGGTTTAACTCTGTGAGATGAATGCGCACATCACAAAGCAGTTACTCAGAAAGCTTCTTTCCAGCTTTTATCTGAAGATATTTTCTTTTAAATCATAACCTTAAAGCACCCCCAAATATTCATTCCTAGATTCTACAGAAAGAGTATTTCCAAACTGCTGAAGGAACGGAAAGACTTAAATCTTTGAAATGAATGGACACATCATAAAGTAGTTTCTCACATACTTTCCTTCTAGTTTTTACAGTGGAATATTTGCTTTTCCCCTTTGCCTCAATGAGCCACCAAAGGTCCAATTGCAGAAGGAACAAAAACAGGGTTTGCAAACCACTGAGTTAAAAGAAAACTTTACCTCTGTGAGATTAATGCACACATCACAGCGCGATTTCTCAGATAGCTGCCTACTAGCTTTTTTTCCAAGAGATATTGGCTTTTTGCCATTGGCCTCAATGAGATCCTAAATGTCCATTCACAGAATGGACAAAAACAGAACTTCCAAACTGCTGAATCAAAAGAAAATTTTAATTCTGTGAGATGAATGCACACATGACAAAGTGGTTTCTGAGATAGCCTCCTTCTAGTTTTTATCCTGAGGCATTCACGTTTTCGACATTGGCCTCAATGATCTCCCAAATGTCCATTTGCAGAATGGACAAAAACAGCATTTCCAAACCTCTGAATCAAAAACAAGTTTTAACTCTGTGAGAGGAATGCACACATCACAAAAAGTTTATCAGAAAGCTTCTATCAAATTTTTATCTGAATATATTTTGTTTTTCACCATAGACTTCAATGCACTCCCTAATATCCATTCGCAGATTCTAAAAAAAACGTATTTTGAAACTGCCGAATGAAAAGAAAGTGTTAATTCTGTGAGATTAAAGAAACCACATCATGATGTGGTTTCTCAGACAGCTTCCTTCTAGTTTTTATCCAGGGATAGTCGCTTTGTTACCATTGGACGCAATGAGCTCCCAAATGTCCACTCACAGAATGGACAAAAACCTTGTTTCCAAACTGCTGAATCAAAAGCAAGTTTTACCTATGTGAGATAAATGCAGGAATCACAAAGTAGTTTCTCAGAAAGCTTCTTTCTAGTTTTTATCTGAAGACATTTTCTTTTTCACCATGGGCCTCAATGTGCTAAAAAATAAGTCCCTGTAGATTCTACAAAAACAGTATTTCTAAACTGCCAAATGAAAACAAATGTTTAATACAGTGAGATGAATGCACACATCACAAAGCCGTTTCTAAGGTTGCTTGCTTCTAGTTTTTATGTTGGGACATTCTATTTTTCTCCCTTGGCCTCAGGGAGCTTCCAAATGTCCATTTGCAGAATGGACAAAAACAGTGTTTCCAAACTGCCAAGTCAAAAGAATCAAAAGAAAGTTTTAACTCTGCAAGATGAAGGCACAGTTTCTCAGATAGCTTCCTTCCAGTTTTTATCCTGGAAAATTCGCTTTTTCACCACTGGCCTCAATGTGCTCCTAAATGCCCATTCACAAAATGGACAAAACAGTCTTTCCAAACTGCTGAAGCAAAAGAAACATTTAACTCTGTATGATGAATGCTCACATCACAAAGCAGTTTATCAGAAAACTTCTTTCTAGTTTTTATCTGAAGTTATATTCTTTTTCACCAGACGCCTCAATGTGCTCCCATATATTCAATTGCATATTCTCCAAAACCAGTGTTAGCAAACTGCTCAATGAAAAGAAAAGTTTAACTCTGTAAGATGAACGCACACTTCACAAAGCAATTTCTCAGATAGCTTACTTCCAGTTTTTATCCTGAGATATTCACTTTTTTGCCATTGCCCTCAAAGAGCTCCAAAATGTCCATTGGCAGAATGGACGAAAACAGCACTTCCAACCTGCTGTCGCAAACGGAAGTTTTAACTCTGTGAGATGAATGGTCATGTCATAAAGCAGTTTCTGGGAATGCTTATTTCGAGTTTTTATCTGAAGATATTTCCTTTTTCAACGAAGGCCTCAATGCACACCCAAATATCCCTTTGCAGATACTACAAAAACAGTTTTTCCAAACTGCTGAATGAAAAGAAAGGATTAACTCTGTTAGTTGAATGTACATATTCCAAAGCGGTTTCTCAGATAGCGTAGTCCTAATTTTTAATTTGTGATAGTCCTTTTATCTTTTGTACTCAATGAGCTCTAAAATGTGCATTTGCAGATTCTACAAACCAGTGTTTCCAAACTGCTGAATGAAAAGAAAGGTTTAACTCTGCAAGAAGAATACATACATCATGAATGGGTTTCACAGATAGCTTACATGTACTTTCTATCCTAGGATATTCGCCTTTTCACCATAGTCCTCAATGAACTGCCAGATGTTCATTCACAGAATGGACAAAAAGAGTTTTTAAAACTTCTGAATGAAAAGAAAACTCTGGGAGATGAATGCACACATCACAAAGCGTTTTCTCAGATAGCTTTCTCTCACTTTTTATTCTGGGATATTCACTTTTTCACCATAGTCCTCAATGAACTGCCAAATGTCCATTCACAGAATGGACAAAAAGAGTGTTTCAAAACTTCTGAATGAAAAGAAAACTCTGGGAGATGAATGCACACATCACAAAGTGGTTTCTCAGATAGCTTTCTCTCACTTATTATCCTGGGACTTTCGATTTTTCGCCATTGGCATCAATGAGCTCCCAAATGTTCATTTGCAGAATGGACAAAACCAGTGTTTCCAAACTGCTGAATCAAAAGAAAGTTCAACTCTGAGATGAGTGTACACATCACAAAGCACTTTGTACACATCACAAAGCACTTTCTCAGAAAGCTTCTTTCTAGTTTTTTATCTGAAAATATGTTTTTTCTCACTATAGACTTCAATGCACTCCCAAATATCCCTTCACAGATTCTACAAAAACAATGTTTCCAAATTGCTGAATGAAAATAAAAGTTTAAGTCTCTGAGATGAATGCACACATGATGAAGTGATTTCTCAGACAGCTTCTTTCTAGTGTTTATCCTGGGATATTTACTTTTTCACCATTGGCCTCAATGCGTTGCTAAATGTCCATTCACAGAATGGAAAAAAAAAAAACGTGTTTCCAAACTGCTGAATGAAAAGAAACCTTTAACTCTGCGAGATGAATGCACACTTCACAAAGTGATTTCTCAAATAGCTTCCTCTTAATTTTTATCCTGGGACATTCGAATTTTCACCATTGGCCTCAATGAGCTCCCAAATGTTCGTTCCCAGAATGGACAAAAGCAATGTTTCCAAACTGCTGAATCAAAAGAAATGTTCAACTCTGTAAGATGAATGTGCACATCACAAAGCAGTTTCTTGGAAAGCTTCTTTCTAGTTTTGATCTGAAGACATTTCCTTTTTCACCATAGGCCTCAATGCACTCCCAAGTATCCCTTCGCTGTTTCTACAAAAACAGTGTTTCCAAACTGCTGAAAGAAAAGAAAGATTTAAGTACTCAAGATGAATACATACATCACAAACTAGTTTCTCAGATAGCTTGCTTCTGTTTTTATCTTGTTGTTTTTTGCTTTTTTCCAATTGGCCTCAATGAGCTCCCAATGTCCATTTGCAGAGTAGACAAAAACAGTGTTTCCAAACTGCTGAATCAAAGGAAAAGTTTAGCTCTGTGAGATAAATTTACTCATCACAAGGCAGTTTCTGAGATAGATTCCTTCTGTTTTTATTGTTTAATGTTGGCTTTTTCATCATCGGCCTCAGTGAGCTCCAAAATGTCTATTTGCAGAATGGACAAAAACAGTGTTTCCAAATGGCTGAATCAAAAGAAAGCTTTAACTCTGTGAGATGAATGCATACATTACAAAGGTGTTTCTCAGGATAGATTCCTCCTCATTTTCACCCTGAGATGTTCACATTTTCACCATTGGCCTCAATGAACTCCGAAATGTCCATTTGCCGAATGGACAAAAACAGTGTTTTCAAACTGCTGAATCAGAAGAAGGGTTTAACACTGTGAAATGAATGTACACACTGCAAAGCAGTTATCTAGAATGCTTCTTTCTAGTTTTTATCTGAAGATGTTTTCTTTTTCAACATAGGTCTCAATATGCTCCCAAATATCCCTTTGAAGATTCTACAAAAAAGGTTTTTCCAATCTACTGAATGAATAGAATTGATTAACTCAGTGAGATGAATGCACACATCACCAAGCCTTTTCTCATATAGCTTCATTCTAGTTTTTATCCTGAATCAACAAATACAGTGTTTCCAAACTGCAGAATCAAAAGAAAGAGTTAACTCTGTGAGATGAAAGCACACATCACAATGCAGTTTCGGTGAAAGATTCTTTCTAATTTTTATACGAAGATATTTTCTTTTTCTCCACAGGCCTCAATACACTCCCAAATGTCCACTTGCAGATTCTACAAAAAAAGTGTTTCCAAACAGCTGAATGAAAAGTAAGATTTAATTCCTTTAGCTGAATGCGTAGGTTAGAAAGCAGGTTCTCAGATAACTTTTTTTTCTGATTTTAACCTAGGATATATGCTTTTTCACCATTGGCCTCAACAAACTCCCAATGTCCATTCACAGAATGAACAAAACAGTACTTCCAAACTGGTGAATGAACAGAATGTTTTAATCCTGTGAGATGAATGCACACATCACAAAACGGTTTTTCAGATAGCCTCCTCTTAGTTTTATACTGGGACATTTGCTTTTTCACAATCGACCTCAATGAGCTCCCAAACGCCCATTCACAGAATGGACATAAACAGTGTTTCCAAACAGGTTAATCAAAGAAAGGTTTAACTCTGTGTGATGAATGCAAACATGACTAAGCTGTTTCTCAGAAAGCTTCTTTCTAGTTTTTATCTGAAAATAATTCCTTTTTCACCACAGGCTGGAATGCACACCCAAATATCCCTTCACAGATTCAACAAAAACAATGTGTTCAAACTTCTGAATGAAAAGAAAAGTTTTACTCTGTAAGATGAATGAACACACGACAAAGTGGTGTCTCAGATTGTTTCCTTCTCTTTTTATACTGGGATGGTTCGTTTTTCACCCTTGGCCTCAATGGTCTCCCAAATGTCCATTAGCAGAATGGACAAAAACAGTGTTTCCAAACTAGTGAATGAATAGAATGGCTTCACTCTGTGAGATGAGTGCACACATCACAAAACAGTTCTCCAGATAGCTTCCTTTTAGATTTTATGATGGGCTATTTGCTTTTTCGCCATTGGCATCAAAGAACTCCCAAAAGTCCATTTGCAGAACGGACAAAAACAGTGTTTCCAAACAGCTTACTCAAAATAAAGATTTAACACGGTGATGTGAATGTACACATCACAAAGTGGTTTCTCAGAAAGCTTCTTTGTAATTTCTATCTGAAGATATTTTCTTTTTCAGTATAAGCCTCAGTATGCTCCCAAATATCCATTTGCAGATTGTGCAAAAACAGTGCTTCCAAGCTGCTGAATGAAAAGAAATGCTTAACTCTGCAAGGCGAATGCTGTTTTTCAGAGTGGTTCCCCTTAGTTTTTATCCTGGGATACTCACTTTTTTGCCATTGGCCTCAATGAGCTCCCAAATGTCCATTCGCAGAATGGAAAAAACAGCGCTTCCAATCTGCTAAATCAAAAGAAAGATTTAAGTCTGCAAGATGAATGCACACATCACAAAACAGCTTCTCAGATAGCTTCCTTCTACTTTTTATACAGGGATATTCGCTTCTTCACCATTGGTATCCATGAGCTCCCAAATGTCCATTCACAGAATGGACCAAAACAGTGTTTCCCAAATGCCGAATCCAAAGAAACATTTAACTTTGTGAGATGAAAGCACACACCACAAAGCAGTTTCTCAGAAAGCTTCTTTCTATTTTTTATCTGAAGATATTTTCTTTTTCAACAAAGGCCTCAAAGAGTTCCAAAATACCCATTCAGAGATACTCCAAACCAGTGTTTCCATAACTGCTGAACCAAAAGAAAAGTTTAACTTTACAAGATGAATGCACATGTCACAAAGCAGTTTCTCAGATAGCTTCCTGCTGTTTTCATCCTGGATTATTCGTTTTTTCACCTTTGGCCTCAATGAGCTCACAAATGTCCATTCACAGAATACACAAAACGGTGTTTCCAAACTGCTGAATGAATAGAAAGTTTAGCTCCAGGAGATGAATGCTCACATTACAAAGTGATTTCTCAGAAAACTTCCTTCTAGTTTTTATCTGAAGATTTTTTTTGAACCATAGGCCTCAATGCACTCCCGAAAGTCTATTCACAGATTCTACAAAAACAGTGTTTCCAAACTGCTGAATGAAAAGAAATACTTAACTCTTGGTGGTGAATGCACACCTCACAAAGTGGTTTGTCAGATAGCTTCCTTTTGTTTTTGTTCTTGGATTTTTGCCTCTTTCCTGTTGACCTCAATGAGCTCCCAAATATCCATTCACAGAATGGACAAAAACAGTGTTTCCGAAATTGCTGAATCAAAATAAAGTTTTAAATCTTTGAGGTGACTGCACACTTCACAAAGTGGTTTGTCAGGCAGCTTCCTTTGTTTTTTTCTTGGACATTCACTTTTTCACCATTGTCCTCAAAGAGCTCCCAAATGTCCATTTGCAGGATGGACGAAAACAGTGTTTCCAAACTGCTAAATCAAAAGAAAGTGTTAACATTGTGAGATGAATGCACACATCACAAAGCAGACTCACAAAACACTTCTTTCTAGTTTTTATCTGAAGTTATTTTCCTTTTCACCATAGGCCTCAATGTGCTCCCAGATATCCCTTTGCAAATTCTAAAAAAACAGGGTTTCCAGTCTGCTGAATGAAAAGAAAGGTTTAACTCTGTGAGATGAATGGACACATCACAATGTGGTTTCTCAGATAGCTTCCTCTAAGTTTTCATCCCAGGACATTCGATTTTTTGCAATTGGCCTTAATAAGCTACCAAATGTCTGTTTGCAGAATGGACTAAAACAGTACTTTCCAACAGCTGAATCAAAAGCAATGTTTAACTATGTGAAATAAATGTACATATCACAAAGCAGTTTCTCAGGTAGCTTCCTTCTGGTTTTTATCCAGGGATATTTGCTTTTTCACCACTGGTCTCAATGAGCTTCCAAATGTCCATTCGCAGAATGGACAAAAACAGTGTTTCCAAACTGCTGAATCTAAGGAAAGGCTTAACTCTGTGATATCAATACACACATCACAATGCAGTTTCTCTGAATGATTTTTTCTAATTTTTATAGGAAGTTATTTTGTTTTTCACCACAGGCCTCAATACACTCACAAATGTCCATTTGCAGATTGTATGAAAACAGTGTTTCCAAACTGCTGAATGAAAATTAAGATTTAACTACTCGAGCTGAATGCACACGTCATGAAGTGGCTTCTCTAAAAGATTTTTTTCTGATTTTAACCAGGGATATTCCCTTTTTCATTGTTGACTTCAATGAGCTCCCAAATGTCCATTTGCATAATGGAGAAAACCAGTGTTTCCAAACTGGTGAATGAATAGAACGTTTTAACTCTGGGAGACAAATGCACCCATCACAAAGTAGTTTCTCAAATAGCTTCATCTTATATTTTTCCTTAGACATTCTCTTTTTCGCTATTGGCCTCAATGAGCTCCCAAAAATCCATATGCAGAATGCACAAAACAGTGTTTCCAAACAGCTTAATTAAAGAAAGTTTTAACTCTGTGAGATGAACGCACACTTCACAAAGCAGTTTGTCAGAAAGCTTCTTTCTAGTTTTTATCTTAAGACATTTTCTTTTTCACCTTTTCCTGAAATGCACTCTGAAATATCCTTTTGCAGATTCTACAAAAACAGGGTTTCCAAACTGCTGAATGAAAAGAAAGGTTTAACTCTGTGAGAAGAATGAACACACCACAAGGTGGTTTTTCAGATAGTTTCCTTCTATTTTTTATCTTGGGATATTTGCCTTTTCATCATTGGCCTCAATGATCTCTGAAATGTTCATTTGCAGAATGGACAAAACAGTGTTTCCAAACTGCTGAATCAAAAGAAAGGGTTAACGTTTTGAGATCAATGCACGCATCACAAAACAGGTTCTCAGAAAGCTTCTTTCTAGTTTTTCTCTGAAGTTATTTTCTTTTTCACCATAGGCCTCAGAGTACTCCCAAATATCCCTTCACAGATTCTACAAAAATAGGGGTTCTAATCTGCTGAAAGAAAGGAAAAGTACAAGTCTGTGAGATGAACGCACAGATCACCAAGCAATTTCTCAGATAACTTCCTACTCGTTTTTAACCAGGGACATTCGATTTTCCACCATTGTCCTGAATGATCTCCCGAATGTCCATTCACAGAATGGACCAAAACTGTTTCCAAACTGCTGAATCAAAAGAAAGTTTTATCTCTGTGAGATGAATGCACACATAACAATGTAGTTTCTTGGAAAGATCCTTTCTAATTTGTATATGAAGATATTTTCTTTGTCACCACTGGCCTCAATACACTCCCAAATGTCTGTTCATAGATTTTACAAAAACAGTGCTTCCAAACAGCCGAATAAAAGGTAAGTTTTAATTCCTTGAGCTGAATGCACACGTAACAAAGCATTTTCTCAGATAACTTTTTTTCTGATTTTAACCTGGGATATTCACTTTTTCACCATGTGCCTTAATGAGCCTCCAAATATCCATTCGCAGAATGGACAAAAACATTGTTTCCAAACTGGTGAGTGAACAGAATTTTTAGCTCTGTGAGATGAATGCACACATCACAAAGCAGTTTCTCAGATAGCTTCCTCTTTGGTTTATCCTGGGACATTCCCTTTTTCACAATTGGCCTCAATGAGCTCCCAGAAGTCCAATCACAGAATGGACAAAAACAGTGTTTCCAAACAACTTAATCAAAAGAAAGGTTTAACTCTGTGAAGTGAATGCACACATCATGAAGCAGTTTCTCAGAAAGTTTCTTTCTAGTTTTTATAGGAAGATACTTTCTTTTCCACTATAGGTTGAAATGAGCTCCCAAATATCCCTTTGCAGATTCTATAAAAAGAGCATTTCCAAACTGCTGAATGAAACAAAGGTTTAACTCTGTGATATGAATGAACACATCACAAAGCAGTTTCTCAGATAGTATCTTTCTGTTTTTATTTTGGGATATTCACTGTTGCGCCATTGATCTCAACGATCTCCCAAATGTCCATTCACAGAATGGACAAAAACAATGTTTACAAACTGGTGAATGGAAAGAATGGTCTAACTCTGCTAGATGAATGCAAACATCACCAAGCAGTTTCTCAGATAGCTTCCTCTTAGTTTGTAACCTGGGACATTTGATTTTCCACTACTGGCCTTAATGAGCTCTCTAATGTCCATTCGCAGAATGGACACAGTGCTTCAAAACAGCTTAATTAAAAGAAACTTTTAATTCTGTGACAGAAATGTACACATAATCAAAATAAACTTTTAATTCTGTGACAGGAATGTACACATAACAATGCAGTTTCTCAGAAAGAGTCTTTCTAATTTTTGTATGAAGATATGTTCTTTTTCTCCACCATCCTTAATACACTCCCAAATATCTGTTCATAGATTGTAGAAAAACAGTGTTCCAAACTGCTGAAAAAAGTAAGTTTTAACTCCTTGAGCTGAATGTCTATGTCACAAAGCATTTTCTCAGATTTTTTTTTTCTGATTTTAACCTGAGATATTCGCTTTTTTGTCATGGGCCTCAATGAGCTCCTATATGTCCATTCACAGAATGGAAAAAAGCAGTGCTTCCAAACTGGTGAACAGATAGAATTTTTTAACTCTGTGAGATGAATGCACACATCATAAAGTGGTTTATCAGATAGCACTTTGATTTATCCTGGGACAGTCCCTTTTTCACAATTGGCCTCAATGAGCCCCCAAAAGTCCATTTGCAGAATGAACAAAAACAGTGTTTCCAAACAACTTAATGAAGAGAAAAGTTTAACTCTGTGAGGTGAGTACACCCATCACAAAGCAGTTTCTCAGAATGCTTCCTTCTAGTTTTTATCTGAAGACATTTTCTTTTTCACTGTAGCTTGAAATGTGCTCTGAAATATTCCTTCGCAGATTCTACAAAAAGAGTGTTTCCAAACTGCTAAACGATATAAAGGTTTAACTCTGTGAGATAAATGCACACATCACAAAGTGGCTACTCAGATAGCTTTCTTCTAGTTTTTATCCTGCGATATTCATTTTATCACTATTGGCATCAATGGGCTCCCAAATATACATTTGCATAATGGACAAAAACAGTGTTTCCATACTACTGAATGAAAATAAATGTTTAACTCTGAGAAAATAATGCACATATCACAAAGCTGTTTCTCAGATAGCCTCCATCTATTTTTTAATCCTAGTATATTCACTTATACCACTTTGTCCTCAATGAGCTCCCAAATGCCCATTTGCAGAATGAACAAAAACCTTTTCCAAACTGCATAATGAAAAGAAAGAATTAACTCTGTGAGATGAATGCACAGATCACAAAGCAATTACTCAGAAAGCTTGTTTCTAGTTTTTATCTGAAGACATTTTCTTTTTCACCATAGACTTCAGCAGTTTCTCAGATAGCTTTCTTCTTGCTTTTATCCAGGGATATTCACTTTTTCACGATTGGCCTCAATGTGATTCCAAATGTCCATTCATGGAATGGACAAAAACAGTGAATGGACATTTGGGACTTCATTGTGTCCAATGGTGAAAAAGAAAATATCCAAGGCTAAAAACAGAAGGAAGCTATCTGAGAAACTGATTTGTGATGTGTGCTTTTATCTCGCAGAGGTAAACCTTTCTTTCATTCAGCAGTTTGGAAACACTTTTGTAGTAGAATCTGCAAAGGGATAATTGGGAGCACACTGAGGACTGTCATAAAAAATTAAATATCTTCAGATAAAAACTAGAAGGAAATTTTCTGAGAAACTGCTTTATGATGTATCCATCCATCTCACAGAGTTAAAACTTTCTTTTGATTCAGCAGTTTGGAAACTCTGTTTTTATGAATTGTCTGAATGGACATTTGGGAATTCATGGAGGCCAACAGCAAAAAAGGGAATATTCCAGGATAAAAAATAAAAGGGATAGTTGGGAGCACATTGGGGCCTGTGGTGAAGAAGAAATTATCTTCAGATAAAAACTAGAAAATTCTGAGAAACGGCTTTGTGATATCTCCAATCATCTCAAAAATTTAAAACTTTCTTTTGATTCAGCAGTTTGGTAATAATGTTTTTGTCCATTCTGCAAATGGACATTTGGGAGCTCACTGAAGCCAAAGGAGAAAAAGGTGATATCCGAGGATAAAAACTGGAAGGATGCTATCTGAGAAACTGCTTTTTGATGCTTGCATTCATCTCACAGAGTTAAACTTTCTTTTCATGCAGCAGTTTAGAAACACCGGTTTTCTGGAATCTGAGAAGGGATATTTGAAAGCATATTTTCACTAATGGCAAAAAATAAAATATCTTCAGATAAAACTAGAAAGAAATTTTCTGAGAAGCTACTTTCTGATGTGTCCATTAGTCTCACAGAGTTAAACCTTTAAATTTGTTCAGCAGTTTTGAAACACCGTTTTTGTCTATTCTGAGAATGGCAAATATCCAAGGATAGAAAACAAGAAGGAAGCTAGCTGAGGAACTGCTTTTGGCAAAAAAGTGAATATCCAAGGATAGAAAACAAGAAAGAAGCTATCTGAGAAACTGCTTTGTGATGTGTGCCTTCATCTCACAGAGTTAAACCTTTCCTTTCATTCAGCAGTTTGGGAGCACTGTTTCTGTAGAATCTGCAAAGGGATATTTGGGAGCACATTGAGGCCTATAGTGAAAAAGAGAATATCTGAAGATAAAAACTAGAAGCTTTCTGAGAAACTGCTTGGTGATGTGTCCATTCATCTCACAGAGTTAACCCTTCCTTTTGATTCAGAAGTTTGGAAACACTCTTTTTATCCATTCTGTAAATGAACATTTGGCAGCTCATTGAGACCAATGTCAAAAAATCAAATGTCCCAGGATTAAAACTAAGAGGAAGTTATCTGAGAAGCTGCTTTCTGATGTGTGCATTTCTTTTCATTCAACGGTTTTGAAGCACATTTTTTTCTATTCTGCGAATAGACATTTGGGGATCATTGAGGCCAAAGGCGAGAAAGCTAATATCCCAGGATAAAAACTAGGAGGAAGTTATGTGAGAAACCACTTTGTGATGGGTTCATTCATCTAATTGAGTTAAATTTTGGTTTTCATTCCACTGTTTGGAAACATGGTTTTTGTGGAATTTGTGAAGGGATATTGGGAGCATATAGAAGCCTATGGTGAAAAAGAGAATATCTTCAGATAATAGTTAAGAAGAAGCTTTCTGAGGAAGTGCTTTCTGATGTGTGCATCCACCTCACAGAGTTAAAATGTTTAGCAGTTTGGAAGCACTGCTTTTGTCCATTCAGTTAATGGACATATGGGAATTAATTGAGGTCAATGGTGAAAAAATGAATGTTGCAGGATAAAAACTAAGAGGAAGATATCTGAGAAATTGCTTTGTGATGTGTGCATTCTTGTTGCTTGAATCTGTCTTTTGATTCAGTAGTTTGGTAACATTATTTTTTTCCATTCTGGGTATGGACATTTGGGACATAATTGAGGACAAAGGTGACACAGCAAATGTGTCAGGATAAAAACAAACACGAAACTATGTGAGAAACTGCTGTGTGATGTGTGCATGTGCATTCATCTCGCAGAGTTAAAGCTTTCTTTTCTTTCAGTAGTTTGGAAACACTGTTTTTTGTAGCATCTACGAAGGAATTTTTGGGAGTGCAACAAGGCCTAGGGTGAAAAAGAAAATATCTTCAGATAAATACCAGAAAGAAGTTTTCTGAGAAACTGCTTTGTGGAGTGTGCATTCATCCCCCAGAGTTAAATATTATATTTCTTCTGGTTCATCAATTTGGAAACACTGTTTTTGTCCATTCTTTGAATGGACATTAGGGAGCTCATTGAGGCCAATGGTGAAACTCAAATGTTCCAGTATAAAAACTAAGAGGAAGCTATCTGAGAAACCTCTATGTGATGTGTGCATTCATCTCACAGAGGTAAACATTTCTTTTCATTCAGCAGACAGGAGACACTGTTTTTGTAGCATCTGCGAAGGAATTTTTTGGAGTGCAATGAGGCCTATGGTGAAAAAGAAAATATCTTCCGTTAAAAACTAGAAAGACGATTTCTGAGAAACTGCTTTATGGTGTGTACATTCATCTCACAGGATGAAAAATTAGATAAAGCTATCTGAGAAACCACTTTGTGGTGTGTGCATTCATCTTGCAGAGTTAAAACTTTCTTTTCATTCAGTAGTTTGGAAACAGTATCTGTAGAATCTGCAAAGGGATATGGGAGTGCATTGAGGCCTATGGTGAAAAAGATAATATCTCAAGATAAAAACCAGATAGAAGCTTTCTGAGAAACTGCATTGTGATGTGTCCATTCATCTCACAGAGTTAACCCTTTCTTTTGATTCAGAAGTTGGGAAACACTACTTTTGCCCATTTTCCAAATGGACATTTGGGATCCCATTGAGGCCAATGATGAAAAATAAAATGTCACAACATAAAAACTAAGAGGAAGTTATCTGAGAAGCTGCTTTGTGATGTGTATAATTCTTTTCATTCAGCAGTTTTGAAACACTGTTTTTTTTTCTGCGAATGCACATTTGGTAGATCATTGAGACAAATGGTGAAAACGTGACTATCCCAGGATAAAAATTAGAAGGAAGCTATCTGATAAACCACTTTGCACCATGTGCATTCATCTCACAGTGCTAAAACTTTCTTTTCCTTCAGCAGTTTGGAAACACTGTTTTTGTAGAAGTTGTGAAGGAATATTTCTGAGTGCATTGAGACCTATGGTGAAGAAAAGAATATCTCAGATAAAAATGAAAAAGAAGCCTTCTGAAAAACTGCTTTCTGATGTGTGCATTCATCTCGCAGAGTTAAAAATTTCTTTTGATCCAGCAGTTTGGAAGTAGTTTGTGTCCATTCTGTTAATGCACAGTTGGGAGTTCACTGAAGTCAATGGCAAAAAAGTGAATGTCCCAGAATAAAAACTGAGAGGAAACAATCTGAGAAATTGTATTGTGATGTGTGCATTCATGTTGCTTAGTTGAATCTGTCTTTTGATTCAACAGTTTGGAAACACTGTTTTGTCAATTCAGTGAATGGATATTTGGGAGCTCATTGAGGAAAAACGTGAGAAAGCAAATGTCCCAGGATAATAACAAAGAGGGAGCTATCTGAGAAACCACTTTGTGATGTGTGCATTCATGTCACAGAGTTAAACCTTACTTTTCATTCAGCAGTTTGGAATCACTGTTTTTGTAGAAACTGTGAAGGGATATTTTGGAGCACATAGAGGTCTACAGTGAAAAAGAAAATATTTTCAGATGAAAATTAGAAAGAAGCATTCTGAGAAACTGCTTTCTGACGTGTGCATTCATCTCACAGACTTACAACTCTCTTTTGATTCAATGCTTTGTAAACAGCTTTTGTCCATTTTCCAAGTGAACATTCGAGAGATCTTTGAGTCCAATTGTGAAAAATCAAACGTACCAGGATAAAAACTAAGAGGAAGCTATGAGAAAAACCACCATGTTATGTGTTCTTTCATCTCCCTTAGTTAAACCTTTCTGTTCATTCAGTACTTTGGAAACACAATTTTTGTCTATTCTGTGAATGGACAACTGGTAGCTCCATAAGGCCAATGGCAAAAAAAAGTGAATAACCCAGGATAAAAACAGAAGCAAGCTATCTGAGAGACCACTTTGTGACTTGTGCATTGAACTCGAGGATCTAAATCCATCTTTCAATTCAGCAGTTTGGAAACACTGCTTTTGTAGAATCTACGAATGGATATTAGGGAGGGTATTGAGGCCTATGGTGAAAAAGAACATATCTTCAGATAAAAACTAGAAAGAAGGTTTCTGAGAAACTGCTTTGTGATGTGTGCATTCATCTCACACAGTTAAACCTTTCTTTTGATTCTGCAGTCTGGATACACTGTTTTTGTCCATTCAGTGAATGGACATTTGGGAGCTCATCAAACCCAATGGCGAAAATTTGAATGGCCAAACATAAAAACTAAGGGGAAGCTATCTGAGAAGCTGCTTTCACATGTGTACATTTCTTTTCATTCAGCAATTTTGAAATACTATTTTTTTGTGTTCTGCAAGTGGACATTTGGGGACTCATTGAGGTCAATGTATGCCAGGATAAAAACCAGAAGGAAGATATCTGAGAAACTGCTATGTGATGTGTGCATTCATCTCACAGTGTTAAACTTTCTTTTCATTCAGCAGGTTGAAAACGGTTTTTGTAGAATTTGTGAAGTGATATTTGGGAGTGCATTGAAGTCTACGGTCAAAAAGAGAATATCTTCAGATAAAACTAGAAAGAAACTTTCTGAGAAACTGCTTTCTGATGTATGCATTCATCTCAGAGAGTTAAAGTTTTCTTTTGATTCAGCAGTTTGGAAACACAGTTTTTGTCCCTTCTGCAAATTGACATTTGTGAGTTCATTGAGGCCAAAGTGAGAAAAGGGAATGTCTCAGGGTAAAAACTAAGAGGAAGCTATATGAGAAACTGTTTTTTGATGTCTGCATTGTTTTTGCTTAATTGAACCTGTCTTTTGATTCAGCAGCTTGGGAACACTGTTTTTGGCCATTCTGGGAATGGACATTTGGGAGCTCATTGAGGCCAAAGGTGACAAAGCAAATATCCAAGGATAAAAACAAAGAGCATAAGGAGATATACCTAATGTAAATGACAACTTAATGGGTCCAATGCAGCACGCCAACATGGCACATGTATACATATGTAACAAATCTACATGTTGTGCACATGTACACTAGGACACAAAGTATCATTAAAAAATAATAAAAAAGAGAAAGCTATCTGAGAAACTGTCTTTGAGGTGTGCATTCATCTTGCAGAGTTAAACCTTTTTTGTCCTTCAGTAGTTTGGAAACACTGTTTTTGTAGAATCTGCAAAGCGTTATTTGACAGCGAATTTGAGGCCTATTGTGGAAAAGAAAATATCTTCAGATAAAAACTATAAAGTATCTTTCTGAGAAACTGCTTTGTGGAGCATTTTGAAAACATTGTTTTTGTCCATTCTGCCTATTGATATTTGTGATTTCATTGAGGCCAAGGTGTGAAAAGCAAATGTCCCAGGTAAGAACTAAGAAGAAGCTATCTCAGAAACCGCTTTGTGAAGCATGCATTCATCTCCCAGAGTTAAAACTTTCTTTTCATTCAGCAGTTTGGAAACACTGTTTTTGTAGCAACTGTGAAGGAATTTTTGGGAGTGTAATGAGGCCTAGGGTGAAGAAGAAAATATCTTCAGATAAAAACTAGAAAGAAGCCATCTGAGAAACTGCTTTGTGAAGTGTGCATTCATCTCACAGAGTTAAATCTTTATTTTGATTCAGCAGTTTGGAAACACTGTTTTTGTCCATTCTTCGAATGGACATTAGGGAGCTCATTGAGGTCAATGGCAAAAATCGAATGTCCCAGTATAAAAACTAAGAAGAAGCTATCTGAGAAACCTCTATGTGATGTGTGCATTCATCTCGCAGAGGTAAACCTTTCTTTTCATTCAGCAGTTTGGAAAAACTGTTTTTGTAGCATGTGTGAAGGAATTTTTTGGAGTGCAATGAGGCCTAGGGTGAAAAGAAAATATCTTCAGACAAAAACTACTAAGAAGCTTTCTGAGAAACTGGTTTGTGGGGTGTAGATTCATCTCACAGGATGAAAACTTAGATAAAGCTATAAGAGAAACCACTTTATGGTGTGTGCATTCGTCTTTCAGAATTAACCCTTTCCTTTCATTCAGCAGTTTGGGAACACATTGTTTCTGCAGAATCTACGAAGGCATATTTGGAGCGTATTGAGGCCTTTGGTGAAAAAGAGAATATCTCAAGATAAAAACCAGAAAGAAGCTTTCAGAGAAACTGCTTTGTGATGCGTCCATTCATCTCACAGAGTTAACCATTTCTTTTGATTCAGAAGGTTGGGAACACTGTTTCTGTCAATTCTGCAAATGGACGTTTGGGACCTCATTTAGGCCAATGGTGAAAAATCATATGTCCCAACATAAAAATTAAGAGGAAGTTATCTGAGAAGCTGCTTTGTGATTTGTGCAATTCTTTTCATTCAGATGTTTTGAAACACAGTTCTTTTCTATTCTGCAAGCCCACATTTGGTAGATCATTGAGGCAAATGGTGATAATGTGAATATCCCAGGGCAAAAATTATTAGGAAGTAATCTGATAAACTGCTTTGTAACATGTGCATTCTCACAGTGGTAAATCTTTCTTTTCATTCAGCAGTTTGGAAACACTGCTTTTGTAGCATCTGTGAAAGATTTTTTGGAAGTGATTTGAGGCCTGTGGTTAAAAAAAGAATATCTCAGACAAAAGTGAAATAGAAGTTTTCTGAAAAACTGCTTTTTAATATGTGCATTCATCTCACAAAGTTAAAACTTTTTTTTGATTCAGCAGTTTGGAAGCACTGTTTGTGTCCATTCTGTTAATGGACAGTTGGGAGTTCATTGAAGTCAGTGGCGAAAAAGCGAATGTCTCAGGATAAAAACTAAGAGGAAGGAATCTGAGAATTGCATTGTGATGTGTGCATTCATGTTGCTTAGTTGAATCTGTCTTTTGATTCAGTAGTTTGGAAACACTGTTCTTGTCCATTCTGCAAACGGACATTAGGGAGCTCATTGATGACAAAGGTGACAAAGGAAATGTCCCAGGATAATAACAAAGAGAAAACTGTCTGAGAAACCGCTTTGTGATGTGTGTATTCATCTCACAGGGTTAAACCTTTATTTTCATACTGCAATTTGGAAACTCTGTTTTTGTAGAAACTGCGAAGGGATATTTTGGAGCACATAGAGGCTTAGGGTGAAAAAGAAAATATCTTCCAATGAAAATTAGAAAGAAGCTTTCTGAGAAACGGCTTTCTGAGGTGTGCATTCATCTCACAGACTTACACCTTTCTTTTGATTCAGTAGTTTGGAAACATAGTTTTTGTCTATTCTGTAAGTGAACATTTGGGAGCTCATTGAGTCCAATGGTGAAAAATCGAATATATCAGGATAAAAACTAAGACAAAGCTATCTGAGAAAGTGCTTTGTGACATGTTCTTTCATCTCCCTTAGTTAAACCTTTCTGTTCATTCAGCACTTTGTAAAAACAGTTTTTGTCCATTCTGTGAATGGATAACTGGTAGCTCCATATGGCTAATGGCAAAAAAGTGAATAACCCAGGATAAAAACAGAAGCAAGCTATCTGAGAAACCACTTTGTGACATGTGCATTGAACTTGAGGAGTTCTATCTATCTTTCAATTCAGCAGTTTGAAAACACTGCTTTTGTAGAATCTGTGAATGGATATTAGGGAGTGTATTGAGGCCTATGGTGAAAAAGAAGACATCTTCAGATAAAAACTAGAAAGAAGGTTTCTGAGAAACTGTTTTGTGATGTGTGCATTCATCTCACACAGCTAAACCTTTCTTTTGATTCAGCAATTTGGATACATTGTTTTTGTGAATTCAGCGAATGGACATTTGGGAGCTCATTGATGTCAATGGTGAAAACCTGAATGGCCAAACATAAAAACTAAGGGGAAGTTATCTGAGAAGCTGCTTTTGGATATGTGCATTTCTTTTCATTCAGCAGTTTTGAAACCTTGTTTCTTTCTGTTCTGTGAATGGACATTTGGGAACTCATTGAGGCCAATGGCAAAAAAGTGATTATGCCGGATAAAAGCCAAAAGGAAGATATCTGAGAAACAACTTTGTGATGTGTGCATTCATCTCACAGTGTTAAAATTTCTTTTCACTCCGCAGTTTGAAAACACTGTTTTTGAAGAATTTGTGAAGGGATAATTTGGAGCACATTGAAGCCTACAGTCAAAAAGAGAATATCTTCAGATAAAGCTGGAAATTTTCTGAGAAACTGCTTTCTGATGTGTGCATTCATCTCAGAGAGTCAAAATTTTCTTTTGATTCAGCAGTTTGGAAATACACTTTTTTTCTCTTCTGCGAATTGACATTTGTTAGTTCATTGAGGCCAAAGTGGGAAAAGCGAATGTCCCAGGGTAAAAAATAAGAGGAAGCTATCTGAGAAACTGCTTTGTGATGTCTGCATTCATCTTGCTTAGGTGAACTTGTCTTTTGATTCAGCAATTTGGGAACACGGTTTTTGACCATTCTGGGAATGGACATCTTGTAGCTAATTGACACCAAAGGTGACAAAGCAAATATCCAAGGATAAAAAGAAAGAGAAAGCTCTGTGAGAAACCATTTTGGAGGCACGTATTCATCTCACAGAGTTAAATTTTCTTTATCATACAGCAGTTAGGAACCACTGTTTTTGTAGAATCTGTGAATGGATATTTGGGAATGCATTGAGGCATAGGATAAAAAAGAAAATATCTTCAGATAAAAACTAGAAAGAAGTTTTTCAAGAAACTGCTTCGAGGAGTGTGCATTCATCTCACAGAGTTAAAACTTTATTTTGATTCAGCAATTTGGAAACACAGTTTTCATCCATCTGTGAATGGATAACTTGTAGCTCCATAAGGCCAATGACAAAAAAGTGAATAACCCAGGATAAAAACAGAAGCAAGCTCTTTGAGAAACCACTTTGTGATGTATGCATTGAACTCGAGGAGTTAAATCTATCTTTCAATTCAGCAGATTGGAAACACTGCTTTTGCAGAATCTGTGAAAGGATATTTAGGAAAGCATTGAGGCCTATGGTGAAAAAGAGAATGTCTCAGGTAAAAATCAAAAAGAAGCCTTCTCAGAAACTGCTTTCTGATCTGTGTATTCATCTCACAGAATTAAAACTTTCTTTTGATTCAGCAGTTTTCCAGCACTGTTGGTGTCCATTCTGTTAATGGACATTTGGAAATTCATTGAAGTCAGTGGCAAAAAAGTGAATGTCGCAGGATAAAAACTAAGAGAGAGGAATCTGAGAAATCGCTTTGTGATGTGTGCATTCATGTTGCTTAGTTGAATCTATCTTTTGATTCAGTAGTTTTGGAAACACTGTTCTTGTCCATTCTGCAAATGGACATTTGGGAACTCATTGAGGATAAAGGCAACAAAGCAAATGTCCCAGGATAAAAACATAGAGGAAGCAATCTGAGAAACCTCTTTTTGATGTGTGTGTTCTTCTCATGGAATTAACTTTTCTTTTCACTCATCAGTTTGGAAACATTATTTTTGTAGAATCTGTGAAGGGACATTTTGGAGTGCCTTGAGGCTTATGGTGAAGAAGAAAATAACTTCAGTTACAAACTAGAAAGAAATTTTCTGAGAAACTGCTCTGTGTTGTGTGCATTCATACAGAGATTAAAATTTTCCTTTGATTCAGCAGGTGGGAAACACTGTTTCGTTTTGGTTTTTTCCATTCTGCGAATGGACATTTTGGATCTCACTAAGCCCAATGGCAAAAAGGCAATATTCCAGCATAAAAACTGCAAGAAAGATATCTGGGAAACTGCTTTGTGGTGTGTGCCTTCTTCTTATAAAGGTAAACTTTTCTTTTGATTCAGCAGTTTGAAAACATTGTTTTTGTCCATTCTGTGAACGGACATTTAAGAGCTCATTGAGGCCAATGGTGAAAAAGCAAATATGCCAGGACAAAAGAAGAAGGAAGCTATCCAAGAAACCACTTTGTGATGTGTGCATTCTTCTCGAAGTATTAAACTTTACTTTTCATCCAACAGTTTAGAGACATGGTTTTTGTAGAATCTGCAAAGGGATATTTTGTAGTGTATAAGGGCCAATGGTGAAAAAGTGAATATCTCGGTATAAAAATTAGAAAGAAGATTTATTTGAAACTGTTTTGTGATGTGTGTCTTCATCTCACAGAGTTAAAGCTTTATTTTCATTCAGCAGTTGGGAAACATTGTTTTTGTCCATTTTGCAAATGGATATATGGTAGCCCATTGAGGCTAAAGGAGCAAAAGCGAATATCCCAGGATAAAAACTAGAAAGAAGTGATCAGAAATGATTTGTAATTTGTGCATTCATTCTACAGAGATAAACCTTTGTTTTGATTCACCAGTTTGGATATATTGTTTTTGTCCATTCTGCAAGTGGACATTGGGAACTATTTGAGACCATTAGCAAAACTGAAAATCCCAGAATAAAAACAAGAGAGAAGCTTTCTGAGAAAGTGTCTTTTGATGTGTGCATTCATCTCACAGAGATAAACATTTCTTTTGATTCAGCCATTTGGAAACACTGTTTTTCTCCATTATGTGAATGGACATTTGGGAGCTACTTGAGGCCAATGACGAAAAAGACAACGTCCCAGGATAAAATCTAGAAGAAAACTATCTTAGAAACTGCTTTGTGATGTGTGCATTCATCTCACTGAGTTAAACATTGCTTTTCCCTCTACAGTTTAGAAACACTGTTGTTGTTCATTCTGTGAATGGACATTTGGAAGCTCATTGAGGCCAACGGTGAAAAAGGGAATATCCCAGGATAAAAACTAGAAGGAATCTACCTGAGACACCAGTTTGTGATGTGTGTATTAATCCCACAGGATTAAATTTTCTTTTTAATGATCAGTTTGTAAACAGTGATTTTCTAGAATCTGTGAAGGGATATTTGGGAACACATTGAGGCCTATTGTGAAAAAAAACTTCAAATAACAACTAGAAAGAAGCTTTCTGAGAAACTGCTTTTTGATGTGTGCATTCATCTCACAGAGCTAAACCTTTCTTTTGATTCAGCAGTTTGCAAACTTTTTGTCCATTCTGCAAATGCACATTTGGGAGCACTTTCAGGCCAATAGTGGAAAACGAGTATCCCAGGGTAAAAATAGGAGGAAGCCCTGTGAGAAACTGCTTTATGATGTGTGCATTCATCTCACAGAATTAAACCTTACATTTCAGTCAGCAGTTTGGAAACACTGTGTTTGTACAATCTGCAAAGGGATACCTGGGAGCACATTGAGGCCTATGATGAAAAAGAAAATATTTTCAGACAAAAACTATAAAGAGGATTTCTGAGAACTTGATTTATAATGTGTGCATTCATCCCAAAGAGTTAAACCTTTCTTTTTATACACTAGTTTGGAAACACGGCTTTTGTCCATTCTGCAAATGGACATTTTGGAGCGTATTGAGGCCAAAGACGAAAAAGCCAATATCCCAGGATAAAAACAAGAAGGAAGTGATCTGAAAAATAACTTTGTGATTTGTGCATTCATCTCACAGAATTAAACCTTTCTTTTGATTCAGCGGCTTGGAAACACTGTTTTTGTGCATTCTGCGAATGGACATTTGGGAGTTAATTGAGGCCAATGATGAAAAAGTGAATATTCCAGTTTAAAAACTGGAAGGAAGCTATCTGAGAGACTGCTTCATGATGTTTGCTTTCATCTCGCAGGGTTAAATCTTTCTTTTCATTCAGTAGTTTGGAAATACTGTTTTTGTAGAATCTGCAATTGGACATTCTGGACTGCATTGATTCCAAAAACGAAAAATGAATGTCTCAGGAGAAAAATTAGAGGGAAGTTATCTGAGAAACCACTTCATTTTGTGTGCATTCATTTCACAGAATTCAAACTTTCTTTTCATTCCACAGTTTGGAAACACTGTTTTTGTGGAATCTGCAAAGGGATATTCATTTCACAGAATTCAAACTTTCTTTTCATTCCACAGTTTGGAAACACTGTTTTTGTGGAATCTGCAAAGCGATATTTGGTAGCGCATTGGGGCCAACAGCAAAAAAGTGAATATCTCAAGATTAAAACTAGAAAGAAGCTTTCTGAGAAACTGTTTTATGATGTGTGCATTCATCTCACAGAGTAAAACATTTCTTTTGATTTAACAGTTTGGAAACACTGTTTTTGTCCAATCTATGAATGGACTTTTGGGAACTCATTGAGTTCAAAAGTGAAAAAGTGAATATCTCAGGATAAGAACTAAAAGAAAGGGATCTGAGAAATCGCTTTGTGATGTGTGCATTCATCTCGAGAAGTTAAAAGTTTCTTTTCATTTAACAGTTTCCAAGCACTGTTTTTGTACAATCTGCTAAGGGATATTTCAGAGTGCTATGAGTCTTAGGGTGAAAAAGAAAGTATTCTCAGATAGATACTACACAGACGTTTTATTAGAAATGGCTTTGTGACATACCTGATGTAAATGACGAGTTGATGGGTGCAGCACACCAACAAGGCACAAGTATACATATGTAACAAACCTGCACGTTATGCACATGTACCCTACAACTTACAGTATAATAATAATAAAGAAATTTAAAAAAAAAAAAAAAAAAAAAAAACCCAGAAAAAGAAATGGCTTTGTGATGTGTGCATTCATCTCATCAAATTAAACCATGCTTTTGATTCAGCAGTTTGGAAACACTGTTTTTGTACATTCTGGGACTGAAAATTTGGGAGCTCATTTGGCCCAGTGGCAAAAAAGCTAATATCCCAGGACTAAAACTAGAAGGGAGCTATTTGAGAAATCACTTTCCAGTGTGTGCATCCATCTCAGAGAGTTAAAACTTTCTTTTTATTCAACAGTTTGGAAACACAGTTTTTGTCCATTGTGCAAATGGACGTTTGGGAGTTCATTGAGGCCAAAGGCAAAAAAGTGAATATACCAGGATAAAAACTAGAAGGAAGCTATCTGAGAAACCACTTTGTGATGTGTGCATTCATCTCACAGAGTTAAAACTTCCTTTAACTGATCAGTTGGGAAACACTGTTTTTGTACTTTGTGCAAATGTGTATTTGGGAGTTCATTGAGGCCTATGGTGAAAAACCAATTATCAAAGGATAAAAATGAGATGGAAGCTATCTGAGAAACCACTTTGTGAGGTGTACATTCATCTCGCAGAATTAAACCCTTCTTTTTATTCACAGTTTGGAAACACTGTTTTTCTCCATTCTGCGAATGGACATTTGGGTGGTTTTTGGGCCAATGGTGAAAAAACGAATATCCCAGGATAAAAGCAAGAATGAAGTGATCTGAGAATCCACTTCTCGATGTGTGCATTCATCTCAGAGCATTAAACATTTTTTTGATTCAGCAATTTGGAAACACAGTTTTTGTCCATTCTGCAAATGGGTTTTTGGGAGCGCATTTAGGCCAATGGCAAAAAAGATAATATCCCAGGATAAAAACTAGAAGAAAGTTATCTGAGAAACTACATTGTGATGTTTACATTCACCTCACAACGTTAAAACTTCCTTTTAACTGAGTAGTTGGGAAACACTGTTTTTGCTGATTCTGTGAATGACATTTGGAAGCTCATTGAGGCCAATGGCAAAAAAGTGAATATCACAGGATAAAACATAGAAGGAAAGTATGCAAGAAACCGCTTTATGATGTGTGCAGTAATCTCACAGAGCTAAACGTTGCTTTTCCTTTCAGCAGTTTGGAAACGCTATTTTGTAGTATCTGTGAGGGGATGTTTGGGAGCGCATTGATCCTATGGTGAAAAAAGAAAATATCTTCAGATATAAAGGATAAACAAGTTTTCTGAGAAATTGCTTTGTGATGTGTGAATTCATCTCATAGTTTTAAACTTTTATTTTGATTCAGCAGTTTGGAAACACTGTTTTTATCCATTCTGAAAATGGATATTTGGTAACTCAATGAGACCTGTGGTGAAAAAGCAAATATCCCAGTATAAAAAATAGAAGGAAGCTATCTGAGAAACTGGTTTGTGATGTGTGCATTCATCTCACAGAGTTCAATCTTTCTTTCATTCAGCAGTTTGGAAATTTTTTTTGTAGAATCTGCAAAAGGATATACAGGAGTGTATATACACCTATGTTGAAAAAAAACACTGTTTTTGTCCATTCTTTGAATGGATGTTTGGAACCTACCTGAGGCCAATGGAAAAAAAGTGAATATCCAAGGATAGAAACTGGAAGGAAGCTATCTGAGAAACTGCTTTGTGATGTGTACATTCATCTTGTAGAGTTAAACAATTCTTTTCATTCAGCCGTTTGGACAAACTGCGTTTGTAGAATCTGCAAAGGGTTGTTTGGGAGCACAATGATGCTTAAGGTGAAAAGGAAAACACATTCAGATAAAAATTAGAAAGAAGTTTCTGAGAGACTGCTTTGTGATGTGTGCATTCATCCTACAGTGTTAAACCTTTTGCTGATTCAGCAGTTTG
This sequence comes from Papio anubis, assembly GCF_008728515.1. Taxonomy (NCBI): domain Eukaryota; kingdom Metazoa; phylum Chordata; class Mammalia; order Primates; family Cercopithecidae; genus Papio; species Papio anubis. The sequence continues at coordinate 94,785 of NW_022164475.1, forward strand.
GAGACTACTTTTGTCCATTCTGTGAATGGACATTGGGAGCTCATTGAGGCCAATGGGGAAAAACGAATATCCCAGCATAAAAACTAGAAGGAAGCTATCTTAGAAATCTCTTTTTGATGTGTGCATTCATCTCGCAGAGTTAAAATATCCTTTTAACTGAACTATTAGGAAAGACTGTTTTTGTCCATTCTGCAAATGGACATTTGGGAACTCATTGAGGCCAATGGTGAAAAAGAGAGTATACCAGGATAAGAACTAGGAGGAAGCTATCTGATAAACTGTTTTGTGATGTCTGCATTCATCTTACACAGTTAAACCTTTCTTTTCAGTCAGCAGTTTAGAAATGTTTTGTAGAATCTGCGAAGGGATATTTGAGAGCACATATAGGCCTAAGTTGAAAAAGAAAATATCTTCAGATAGAAACTCGAAGGAATCTTTTTGAGAAACTGCTTTGTGATGTGTGCATTCATTTCACAGAGTTAACTTTTTCTTTTGATTCAGCAATTTGGAAACACTGCTTTTGTCCATTCTGCAAATGAACATTTTGGAGCTCATTGAGGTCAGTTGCAAAAAAGCAAATATCAAACTATAAAACCTAGAAGGAAGCTATCTGAGAAACCGCTTTGTGATGTGTGCTTTAAACTCAGAACTAAACGTTTCTATTGATTCAACAATTAAAAACACAGTTTTTGTCCATTCTGAAAATAGACATTAGGGAGATTCCCGAGGTCAATGGCAAAATAGCCAGTATCACAGAATAAAATATACAAGGCAGCTTTGAGAGGCACTGCCTTGTGATTTGTGCACTCATCTCACAGACTTAAAACTTCCTTTTTACTCAGTGGTTGGGAAACGCTGTTTTTGTCCATTCTGTGAATGGACATTTGGGAGCTGATCGAGGTCAATGGTGAAAAAGTGAATATCCCACAATGAAAACTACAAGGAAGCTAACTGATAAACGGCTTTGTGATGTATGCATTCATCTCATAGAGTTAACCTTTTATTTTCTTTCAGCGTTTTGGAAACACTGTTTTGTAGAATCTGTGAAGGGATATTTGGGAATGCATATAGGCCTATGTTGAAAAAGAAAATGTCTTCAGATAGGAATTAGAAAGAAGCTTTCTGAGAAACTGTTTTGTGATGTGTGCATTCATCTCACAAATTTAAAACTTTCTTTTGATTCAGATGTATGGAAACACTGTTTTTGTCCATTCTTCAAATGACCATTTTGGAGTTCATTGAGGCCAAAGGCGAAAAAGTGAATATACCAGGATAGAAACTAGAAAAAAGCTCTCTGAGAAACTGCATTGTGATATGTGCATGCATTTTGCATACATAAACTTTTTTTCATTCAGCAGTTTGGTAACTCTGTTTTTGTAGAATCATCAAAGGCATATTTGGAAGTGCATGAGGTCTATGGTGAAAAGGAAAATATCTTCAGATAAAAATTTGAGAGAAGCTTTCTGAGAAACTACTTTGTGATGTCTGCATTAAACTCACAGAGTTAAACCTTTCTTTTGATCCAACAGTTTAAAAGCACTGTTTTTGTCCATTCTGAGAATGTATATTTGTGAGCTCATTGAGGTCAATGGTGAAAAAGCAAATATCCTAGAATTAAAACTAGAAGGAAGCTATCTGAGAAACAGCTTTTTGATGTGTGCATTTATCTCATAGAGTTAAATCTGTCTTTTCTTTCACCAGTTTGCAAACACTGCTTTTGTCCATTATGTGAATCAACATTTTGGAAGTCATGGAGGCCAATGGTACAAAAGGAAATATACAAGGATTAAAACTGTAAGGAAGCTATCTGAGAATCTGCAATGTGATTTGTGCAATAATTTTGAAGAGTTAACATTTTTTTCATTCAGCAGGTTGGAAAGTCTGTTTTTGTAGAGCCAGGGAAGGGATATTTGGGAACACGTTGAGTTCTATGGTGAAAAGGAAAATATATTCAGATTAAAATTTGAGAGAAGCTTTCTGAGAAACTGTTTTGTGATGTGTGCATTCAACTAACAGAGTTAAAACATTCTTTTGATTTAGCAGATTAAAAATTCTGTTTTTCCCCATTCTGTGAATGAACATTTGGGAGCTCATTGAGGCCAATGGCAAAAAATTGAATGTCCCAGGATAAAAACTGAGAGGAAACTATCTGAGAAACTGCTTTGTGATGTGTACATTCATCTCACAGAATTAAATCTTTCTTTTCTTTCACCAGTTTGGAAACACTGTTTTTGTCCATTCTTCAAATGGACATTTGGGAGCTCATTGAGGCCAATGGCAAAAAAGTGAATATCCTAGGGTAAAGACTAGAAGAAAGCTATATGAGAAACTGCTTTGCAATGTGTACATTCACCTCCCAGAGTTAAATCTTCCTTTTCATTCAAAAGGTTGGAAACACTCTTTTTGTAGTATCAGTGAAGGGATATTTGGAAGCACATTGAGGCCTTTGGAGAAAAGGAAAATATATTCAGATGAAAACTAGAAAGAAGCTTTCTGAGAAACTGCTTTGTGATGTGGGCTTTCATTGCACTAGGTTAAATCTTTCTTTTGATTCAGCTGCTTGGAAGCACTGTTTTGTTCATTCTGCAAATGGACTATTTGAGCTCATTGAGGCCAATGGCAAAAAAATGAATATCTCTGGATAAAAACTACAAAGAATCTATCTGAGAAAACAGTTGTGATGTGTGCATTCATCTCACAAATTTAAATTTTTCTTTTGATTCAGTAGTTTGGAAAGACTGTTTTTGTCCATTCTGTGGAGGGATATTTAGGATCCCATAGAGGCCAAAGGCAGAAAAGGGAATATCCCAGGATAAAAATTAGAAGAAATCTATCTGAGAAATTCTTTGTGATGTGTGCATTCATCTCACATAGTTAAACGTTTCCTTCATTCACCAGTTTGGAATCACTGTTTTTGTCCATTCTGTGAATGGATATTTGGGAGTGCATTGAGGCCTATGGTGAAAAAGAAAATATTTTCAGATAAGAACTAGAAAGAAGCTTTCTGAGAAACTCTTTTGTGAAGCATGCATTCATCTCACAGAGTTAATACATTCTTTTGATTCAGCAGTTTGGAAACTCTGTTTTTGTCCATTCTGCGAAAGGACATTTGGGAGTTCATTGAGGCCAATGGCAATAAAGTGAATATCCCAGGATAAAAACTAGAAGGAAGCTATCTGAGAAGCCACTTTGTGTTGTATGTTTTCATGTCAGAGAGTTCAACTTTTTCTTTGATTCAGCATTTTAGAAACACTGTTTTTGTCCATTCTGTAATGGACATTTAGGAACTCATAGAGGCCAAAGGCAGAAAAGGGAGTATCCCAGGATAAAAATTAGAAGGAATCTATTCGAAAAATTCTTTGTGATGTGTGCATTCATCTCACATAGTTAAACCTTTCTTTCATTCAGCAGTTTGGAATCACTGTTTTTGTCCATACAGTGAATGGACATTTGGAGTGCATTGAGGCCTATGGTGAAAAGAAAATATCTTCAGATAAGAACCAGAAAGAAGCTTTCTGAGAAACTGCTTTTTGATGGATGGGTTCATCTCACAGAGTTAATACATTCTTTTGATTCAGCAGTTTGGAAACTCTGTTTTTGTCCATTCTGCAAATGGATATTTGGGAGCCCATTGAGGCCAATGGCAATAAAGTAAATATCCCATGACAAAAACTAGAAGGAAACTATTTAAGAAGCCACTTTGTGATGTATGGTTTCATCTCAGAGAGTTCAACCTTTCCTTTGATTCAGCAGTTTGGAAACACTGTTTTTGTCCATTCTGCAAATAGACATTAGGAAGCTCTTTGAGTTCAAAGATGAGAAAACGAGTATCCCAGGATCAAAGCTGCAAGGAAACTATCAGAGGAACCACTTTGTGATGTGCTCACTCATCTCACAGACTGAAAACTACCTTTTTACTGACGAGTTGGGGAAAACTGCATTTGTGCATTCCACGAATGAACACTTGGGAGCTCGTTGAGTTCAATTGTGGAAAAGAAAATATCCTACAATAAAATATACAGGAAAGCTATGTGAAAAACCACTGTGTGATGTATGCATTCACCTCACTGAATTAAACCTTTCTTTTCATTCAGCAGTTTGGAAGAACTGTTTTTGTCCATTCTGCAAATGGACATTTGGGAGCTCATTGAGACCAATGTCAAAAATGCAAATATCCCAGGAGGAAAACTAGAAGGAAGCTATCTGAGGAACAGCTTTGTAATGTGTGCATTCCTCTTGCAGAGTAAAAGCTGTTTTTTGATTCACCAGTTTTGAAACACTGTTTTTGTCTTTTCTGTGAATGGGTATTTGGGAGCTCATTGAGGCCAAAAGGCAAAAAAAGTTAATATCCCAGGATAAAAACTAGAAAGAAGCTACCTGAGAAACCACTGTGTGGTGTGTGCATTTATCTCACAGAGTTAAATCTTTCTTTTCTTTCAGCAGTTTGGAAACACTGTTTTTGTAGAATCTGCAAAGGAATATTTGGGGATGCATTGAGGCTATGGTGAAAAAGAAAATATATTCAGATTAAAACTAGAAAGAAGCTTTCTGAGAGACTGCTTTGTGATGTGTGCATTCATCTCACAAAGTTAAACCTTTCTTTTGATTCAGCAGTTTGGAAACACTTTTTTTTTTTTCATTCTGCAAATGGACATTTGGGAGTTCATTGAGGCTAATGCCAAAAATCAAACATCCCAGGACAAAAACTAGAAGGAAGCTATCTGAGAAATCTCTTTGCTATGTGTACCTTCATAATACAGAACTAAACTTTCCTTTTGATTCAGTAGTTTGGGAACATTGGTTTTTTGTTCATTCTCTGAATGAACTTTTGGGAGCACATTGAGGCCCATGGCAAAAATGCAAATATCCCTGGAAAAAAACTAGAAGGAAGCTATCTGAGAAACTGCTTCACATTGTCTACATTCACCTCACAGAATTCAATCTTTCTTTTCTTTCCACACTTAAGAAACACTGTTTTTGTAGAATCTGCAAAGAGATATTTGGGAGCTCATTGAGGCCAATGGTGAAAAAGCTAATATCTCAGAATGCAAACTAGAAAAATGCTTTGTGAGAAACTGCTTAGTGATGTGTACATTCATCCCACAGAGCTAAGCCTTTCTTTTGATTCAGCAGTTTCGAAACACTGTTTTTGTCCATTCTATGACTGGATATTTGGGAGCTCTTTGAGGCCAAAGGAGAAAAATCAAATATACTATGATAAAAGCTGAATGAAGAGATCTGAGAAACTGCTTTGTGATTTGTGCATTCATCTCACAGAGTTAAAACTTTCTTTTGTTTCAGCACTTTGGAAACACTGTTTTTGTCAATTCTGCGAATGGACATTTGGGAACTCATTGAGGCCTGTGGCAAAAAAGTGAATATTCCGGGATAAAACTTGAATGAAGAGATCTGAGAAACTGTTTTGCAATTTGTGCACTCATCTCGCCTAGTTAAACCTTTCCTTTCATTCAGCAGTTTGGAAACACTGTTGTTGTGGAATCTATGAAGGGATATTTGGGAGTGCATTTAGTCCTACGGTGAAATAGAAGGTATTTTCAGATAAAAGCTAGAAAGAAGATTTTTGAGAAACTCACATACTTAAACCTTTCTTTTGATTCAGCAGTTTTGAAACACTGTATTTTTCCATTCTGCAAATGGACATTTGGGAGCTCATTGTGGCCAAAAATGAAAAAGTTAATATCCTGGGATAAAACTATGGGAAGAAATCTGACAAACTGCTTCGTGATGTGTGCATTCACTTGAAAAGTTAAAAGTTCCTTTTCATTCAGAAGTTTCAAAATACTGTGTTTGTAGAATCTGCCAAGGGATATTTGAGAGCACTATGAGACCTATGGTGAAAAAGAAAATATGTTCAGATAAATACTACAAAGAAGTTTTCTTAGAAACTGTTTTGTGATATATGCATTCATCTCAAAGAGTTAAACTATTCTTTTGATTCAGCAATCCAGAAACACTGTTTTTGTACATTCTGGGACTGGACGTTTGGGAGCTCATTGGGCCCAATTGCAAAAAAGTGAATAGCCCAGGGTAAAAAGTAGAAGGAAGCTATCCGAGAAACTACTTTGTCATGTGTGCACTCATCTCAGAGATTTAAAACACACAGAGTTTAAACTTACATTTACTGATCAGTTGGGAAACACTGCTTTTGTACTTTATATGAATGTATATTTGGGAGCTCATTGAGGCCAATGGTGAAAAAGCAATTAACCCAGGATAAAATTGAGAAGGACACTATCTGAGAAACAACTCTGTGATGTGTGCATTCATTTCACAGAGCTAAACCATTTTTTTGATTTAGCAATTTGGAAACACTGTTTTTCTCAATTCTGCTAATGGACATTTGGGAGCTCATTGAGGCCAATAGTGAAAAAGGGAATACATCAGGATAAAAACTAGAATGAAGCTATATGAGAAACCACTTTTTGATACGTGTATTCACCTCAGAGAGTTACACATTTCTTTTGACTCAGCAGTTTGAAAATACAGTTGTCCATTCTGCGAATGTATATTTAAGCCAATGATGAAAAAGTTAATATCCCAGGATAAAAACTAGAAGGATGCTGTCTGAGAAACTGTTTTGTAACATGTGCATTCACCTCACAGAGTTAAAAATTCTTTGTTACTGAGCAGTTGGGAAGTACAGTTTTTGTCCTTTCTGCAAATGGACATTTGGGAGTTCATTGAGGCCAATGGTAATAAAGAGAATATCCCAGGAAAAAATCTAGAAGGTTGTTACCTGAGAAACCGTTTTGTGATGTGTTCATTCCCTTTGCAGAGTTAAAACTTCCTTTTTTCTCAGCAGTTGGGAAACTGTTTTTGTCCATTCTGTGAATGGGTATTTGTGAGCTCATTGAGGCAAATGTCAAAAAGTGAATACACCAGGATAAAAACTAGAAGGAAGCTATCTGAGGAACCGCGTTGTGATGCGTGAATTCATCTCACAGAGTTAAACCTTTCTTTTCATTCAGAAGTTTGGAAACACTGTTTCTGTGGAATCTGCAAAGGGATATTTTTGAGCATATTGAGGTCTAAGGTGAAAAGGAAAATATCTTCCAAAAAAAAAAAAAAAACTAGAAAGAAGGTTTCTGAGAAAATGATTTGTGATGTATGCATTCATTTCATAGAATTAAACCTTTCTTTGGATTAAGCAGTGTTGAAACACTGTTTTTGTCCATTCTGTAAATGGACATTTGCGAGATGATTGAGGCCAATGGTGAAAAAATGAATATCCCAGGATAACACTAGAAGGAAGCTATCTGAGAAACTGTTTTTAATGTGTGCATTTATCTCACAGAGTTAAAATATCCTTTTTACTGAGCTGTGAGGAAAGACTGTTTTTGTCCATTCTGCAAATGGACATTTGGGACCTTATTGAAGCCAATGGTGAAAAGGGAATATCCCAGGATAAGAACTAGAAGGAAGCTATCTGAGAAACAGCTTTGTTATGTGGGTATTCATCTCACAGAGTTAAACCTTTATTTTCATTCAGCAGTTTGCAAACATTGTGTTTGTAGAGTCAGTGAAAGCATATTTGGGAACACATTGAGACCAAAGGTTGAAAGAAAAATATCCTCAGATAAAAGTAGAAAGAAGTTTTCTGAGAAACTGCTTTGTGATGTGTGAATTCATCTCACAGAGTTAAACCTTTCTTTTGATGTAGCAGTTTAAAAAGACTGATTTTCTCCATTCTGCAAATGGACATTTTGGAACTCATTGAGGCCAGTGACAAAAATATGAATATCCTAGGATAAAAATAGAGGGAAGCTATCTGAGAAACTGCTTTCATTGTGTGTGCATTCATGTAGGAGAGTTAAACCTTTCTTTTCTTTCAGTAGTTTGAAAACACTGCTTTAGAAACTTTCTAAGAAATTTCTTTGCGATTTGTGCATTCATCTCATAGAAGTAAACCTTTCTTTTGATTCACTAGTTTGGAAACACTCTTTTTGTTCATTTGGTGAATGGACACTTGGGAGCTCATTGAGACCAATGATGAAAAAGCAAATATCCCAGGATAAAAAATAGAAGGAAGCTACCTGAGAAACTGCTTTGTGATGTGTGCATTCATCTCGTAGAGTTAAAACTTTCTTTTCATTCAGCAGTTTGGAAATATTGCTTGTGGAATCTGAGAAGGAATATTTGGGATCAGATTCAGTCCTACAGCGAAAAGGAAAATATCTTCAATTAAAAAGTAGAAACACGCTTCTTGAGAAACCTGTTTGTGATATGTGCATTGATGAATGCACAGAATTAAATTTTTCTTTTGATTTTACAGTTTGGAAACATTGTTTTTGTCATATCTGTGAATGGACATTTGGGAGCTCTTTGAGACCAATCGTGGAAAAGTGAATATCCCTGGATAAAAACTAGGAGGGAGCTATCTGAGAAACCACTTTGTGATGTGTGCCTTCATCTCACAGAGTGAAAATATCCTTTTTACTGAGCGGTGAGGAAAGACCATTCTGCAAATGAACATGTGGGAGCTCATTGTGGCCAATGGCAAAAAGTGAATATATTAGGATAAAAACTATAAGGAAAGTATCTGAGGAACTGCTTTGTGATGTGTGAATTCATCTCACAGAGTTAAACTTTTCTTTTGATTCAGTAGTTTGGAAATACTGTTTTTGTCCATTTGTGAATGGACATTTGGGAATTCATTAAGGCCAATGTTGAAACAGCTAATATTCCAGTATTAAAACTAGAAGGAAGCTATCTGAGACACTGCTTTGTGATGTGTGCATTCACCTTGCAGAGTTAAGCCTTTCTTTTGATTCAGTAGTTTGGAAACACCATTTTGGTCCATTCCATGAATAGACATTTGGGAGCTCATTCTGGCCAAGGGTGAAAAGGCAAATATTCCAGGATAATAACTAGAAGGAGAAACCACTTTGTGATGTGTGCATTCACCATGCAGGGTTAAACCTTTCTTTTCATTCAGCAGTTTGGAGACACTGTTTTTGTAGAATTTGTGAAGGAATATTTGTGAACGTGTTGAGGTCTGTGGTGAAAAAGAAAATATCTTTAGATTAAACTAAAAAGAAGATTTCTGAGAAACTGTTTTGTGATGTGTGCATTCATCTGACAGAGTTAAACCTTTCTTTTGATTCAGCAGTTTGGAAACACTGTTTTTGTCCATTCTATCAATGGATATTTGGGAGCTCATTGAGGGAAATGGTGAAAAAGCAAATATTCCAAGATAAGAACTGGAAGGAAGCTATTTGAAAAACCACTTCGTGATGTGTGCATTCATCTCACAGAGATAAACCTGACTTTTAATTTGGCTGCTTGGAGACATCGTTTTTGTGGAACCTGCAAAGGGATAATTGGAGTGCATTGAGGACTATGGTGAAAAATAAAATATCTTAAGATAAAAACTATAAAGAAGCTTTCTGAGAAGCTGCTTTGTGATGTGTGCGTTTATCTCACAAAGGTAAGCCTATCTTTTCATTCAGCAGTTTGGAAACAGTTTTTTTCCATTCTGTGAATAGAAATTCGGTGCTCATTGAGGCCAGTGGGGGAAAAGGGAATATTCCAGGATAAAAATTAGAAGGAAGCCATCTCTGAACCTGCTTCATGATGTGTGCATTCATCTCACAGTGCTAAAACTTTCTTTTGGTTCAGCAGTGTGGAAACACTACTTTTGTCCATTCTGCAAAGGAACATTTGGGAGCTCATTGAGGCCAAAGGCAAAAAAGCGAATATCCCAGGACAAATCTATAAGAAAGCTCTCTGGGAAACAGTTTGTGATGTTTACATTCATCTTACAGAGTGAAAAGTTCTTTTTTACTGAGCATTTGTGAAACACTGTTTTTATGCATTGTGTAATGGACATTTGGAAGCTCATTGGTGCCAATGGCGAAAAAACGAATGTTCCAGAATAAAAACTATAAGGAAACTATGTGAAAACCCATTTTGTGATATGTGCATTCATCTCACAGAGTTGAAACTTTCTTTTCATTCAGTAGTTAGGAAACACTGTTTTGTAGAATCTGTGAAGGGATATTTGGGAGTGCATACAGGTCTTAGTTGAAAAAGAAAATACCTTTACATAAAATCTATAAAGAAACTTTCTGAGAAACTGCATTGTGATGTGTGCATTAGTCTCACAGAGTTAAAACTATCTCTCGAATCAGCAGTTTGGAAACACTATTTTTGTCAGTTCTGTGAATGAACATTTGGGAGCTCACTGAGGCCAATGGTGAAAAAGCAAATATCCCAGGATAAAATCTAGAAGGAAGCTGTTTGAGAAACTGCTTTGTGATGTCTGCTTTAACCTCACAGAGGTAAACTTTTCTTTTCATAAAGTAGTTTGGAAACACTGTTTTTGTAGAATGTGCAAAAGGATATTTGGGATCGCATTGAGGCCTACAGTGATAAGGAAAATATTTTCAGATAAAAACTGGAAAGAAACTTTCTGAAAAACTCGTTTTTAATGTGTGCATTCATCTCTCAAATGTAAACCTTTCTTTTGATTCAGCAGTTTAAAAGCACTGTTATTGTCCATTCTGTGAATGGACATTTGGGAGCCCCTTTAAGGCCTCAGCAAAGAAGTGAATATCCCAGGATAAAAACCAGAATGAAGCTATCTGAGAAACCACTCTATAATGTCCGCATTCATCTTGCATCGTTAAACTTTTTTTTTTTGATTCACCAGTTTAGAAACATTCTTTTCATCGTTTCTGTGAATGGGCATTTAGGCGCACATTGAGGCCAAAGGCAAAAAAGTGAATATCCCAGATAAAGCCTAGAATGAATCTATTTGAGAAACCACTTTGTGATGTGTGCATTCAAGTCACACAGTTAAGCATTCCTATTCTTTCAGAAGTTAGGAAGCAATGTTTTTGTAGAGTCTGCTAAGGGACATTTGGGAGGTTATTGAGGTAATGGTGAACAATAAAATATGTTCAGATAAAAATTAGAAAGAAGCTTTCCGAGAAACTGCTTTGTGATATGTGCATTCATCTCTGAGTTAAACCTTTGTTTTGATTCGGCAGTCTGGCAAAATGTTTTTGTCCATTCTCTGAATGGACTCTGGAAACTCATTGAGGCCAATGGTGAAAAAGCAAATATCCCAGGATAAAAACTAGAAAGAAGCTATCTGAGAACCCACTTTGTGGTATGTGTATTCATCTCACAGAGTTAAACCTTTTCATTCAGCAGTATACAAACACTGTTTTTGTCCATTCTGCAAATGGACATTGGGAACCCATTGATGCCAAACTCAAAATTCAAATGTCCCAGGACAAAACCTAGAAGCAAAGGATCTGACAAACTGCTTTGTGATGTGAGAATTCTTCTCGAAGATTTAGAAGTTTCTTTTCATTCAGCTGTTTGAAAACACTGTTTTTGAAGGATCTGTGAAGAAATATTTCGGAGGGCAGTTTGGATATGATAAAAAAGAAAGTATCTTCAGGTAAAAACTAGAATGAAGCTTTCTTAGAAACTGCTTTGTGATGTGTGCATCCATCTCACAGAGCTAAAACTTTCTTTTCTTTCAGGAGTTTGGAACCTCTGATTTTGTGGAATCTGCAAAGAGATATTTGGGAGTGCAATGAGGCTTATGGTGAAAAAGTAATATTTTAACTTTAGCTAAAAACTAGAAAGAAGCCTTCTGAGAAGCAGCTTGGTTTCATGTCCCTTTATCTCACTGGATTAAAACTCCTTTTACTGAGGAGTGGGAAAACACTGTTTTTGTCCATTCTGCAAATGGACATTTCAGAGCACCTTGAGGCTAAGGGTGAAAAGGTGAATATCCCAGGATAAGAACTAGAAAAAGGCCATCTGAGAAACTGCTTTGTGATGTGTGAATTCATCTCACAGAGTTAATCTGTTCTTTTCATTTAGCAGTTTGGAAACATTGTTTTGTAGAATCTGCAAAGGGATGTTTTGAAGAGCGTATACACCTATGTTGAAAAAGAAAATATCATCAGATAAAAACTAGAAAGTTTTCTGAGAAACTGCTTTGTGATGCATGCATTCAACTCACAGAGTTAAACCTTTCTTTTGGTTAAGCAGTTTGGAAACACTTATTTGTCCAATCTGTGAGTAGACAGTCGTCAATTCATTGAGGCCAATGACAAAAAAAGTGAATATTCCAGGATAAAAACGAGAAGGAAACTGTATGAGAATACCTCTTGTGATGTGTGCATGCACTTTGCATAAGTAAATCTTTCTCTTCATGCAGCAGTTTGGAAACACTGTTTTTGTCCTTTCTGTGAATGGACATTCGGGAGCTCTTTGAAACCAATGGTGAAAAAGCGAATTTCCCAGGATAAATACTAGAAAGAATGATTCTGAGCAACAAATTTGTGATGGCACCATCTCAACTCACAGAGTTAAACCTTTCTTTTCATTCAACAGTTTGGAAACACTGTTTTTTCCATTCTGCCAATGGACATTTGGGTACTCATTGAGGACAATGGCCATAAAAGAATATCTCAGTATAAAATCTAGAAGGAGGCTCTCCGAGAAACCACTTTGTGATATGTGCATTCATCTTGCAGAGTGAACACTTTCTGTTGAGTCAGCAGTTTGGAAACACAGTTGTTGTAGTATCTGAGAAGGGATATTTGGGACAGCATTGAAACTTATGGTGAAAAAGAAAATATCTTCAGATAAAAACTAGAAGGAAACTTTCTGAGAAACCGTTTGTGATGTGTGCATTAATCTCACAGAGTTAAACCTTTCTTTTGATTCAGCAACTTGTAAACACTTTTTTTGTCCATTCTGCAAATGGACATTTGGGAGCTCCCTTATGCCAATGGTGAAAGAGCAAATCTACCATGATAAAAAAATAAAATGAAGCTATCTGAGAAACTGATTTGTGACGTGTGCATTCATCTCACAGAATTAAACATTTCTTTTGATTCAACACTTTGGAAACACTGTTTTTGTTCATAATGTGAATGTACATTTGGGAGCTCATTGAGGTCAATTTTGAGAAACTGAAAATCCCAGAATAAAAGTAGAAAGAAACTTTCTGAGAAACATCTTTGTGATGTGTGCAATCATCTTACAGAGTTAAAAGTTTCTTTTGATTCAGCTGTTTGTAAAAATGGTTTTTGTACAAGCTGTGAAGGGATATTTGGGGGCACCTTGAGGCCTATGGTGAAAAAGAAAATATCTTCAGATAAACACTAGAAAGAAGGTTTCCAAGAAACTGCTTTGTGATACAAACATTTGTCTCACAGAGTTAAACATTTCTCCTGATTCAAAGTTTGGAAACACTGTTTTTTTCCATTCTGTGAATGAACTTTGGGAGCTCATTGTGGTAAAATGCGAAAAAGTGAATATACCAGGTTAAAAACTAGAAGGCCTATCTAAGAAACCACTGTGTTATAGCATTTATTTCACAAAATTAGACCTTTCTTTTCCTTCAGCAGTTTGGAAACACTGTTTTTGTAGAAACTGTGAAGGGATATTTGGGAGCACATTGAGGCCTATGGTGAAAAAGAAAATATCTTCAGGTAAAAATTACAAAGAGGCTTCCTGAGAACCTGCTTTAGGATGTATGCATTCATCTCATGGAGTTATATTTTTCTTTTGATTTAGCAGCTGGGAAATATTGTTTTTGTCCATTGTGCAAGTGAACATTTGGGAGCTCATTGAGGCCAATAGCAAAAACATGAATATACCAGGATAAAAACTAGTAAGAAGATTTCTGAAAAACATCTTTGAATGTGTGCATTCATCTCACAGAGTTTAACCTTCCTTTTGACTCTGCAGTTTGGAAACACTTTTTTTTTTTCATTCTGCCCATGAACATTTGGAGGCTCATTGAGGCCAATGGGGAAAAAAAGAACATCCCAGGATTAAAACTAGAAGGAAGCGATCTGAGAAACAATTTTGTCATGTGTGCATTCATCTTGCAGAGTTGAAGCTTTCTTCTCGTTCAGCAGTTTGGAAATACTGTTTTTGTTGAATCTGCTAAGGGATACTTGGAAGCACCTTGAGGCCCATGGTGAAAAAGAAAATATCTTAGGATAAAAACTGGAGAGAAGGTTTCTGAGAAACTGCTTTATGATGGGTGCATTTACTTCACAGAGTTAAACCTTTCTTTTCATTCAGCAGTTTGGAACCACTGTCTCTATGTAATCTGCAAAGGGATACTTGGGAGCTCCTTTTGGCCTATGGTGAAAATAAAATATCTTCAGAAAAATACTTTAAGAAGCTTTCTGAGAAACTGCTTTGTGATGTTTGCATTCATGTCACAGAGCTAAACCTTGCTTTTGATTCAGCAGTTTGGAAACGCTCGTTTGCCCATTCTGGGAATGTACATTTGGGAGCTCATTGAAGGCAATGGGGAAAAATGAATATCCCAAGGTAAAAAACAGAAGGAAGCTATGTGATAAACTGCTTTGTATTGTGTGCTTTCATCTCAGAGTGAAACATTTGTTTTGATTTAGCAGTTTGGAAGCACTTTTTTTGTCCATTTTGTGAATGCATATTTGGGAGCTCATTTTGTCCAAAGGTGACAAAGTGAATATCCCAGGATAAAAACCAGAAGGAATGTATCTGAAAAACAACTTGTTTATGTTTGCATTCATCATGCAGAGTTAAAACTTTCTTTTGATTCAGCAGTTTGAAAAAACTGTTTTTGTCCATTCTGTGAATGGTCATTTGGGATCTCAATGAGGCCAAAAATGAAAATTGGATACCCCAGTATAAAAACTACAAGGAAGCAATCTGAGAAACTGGTTTGTGATGTGTGCATTCATCTCACAGAGTTAAACCTTTCTTTTCATTCAGCAGTTTGGAAACAGTATTTTTGTCCATTCTGCCAATGGACATTTGGGAGCTCATTGAGGCCAATAGTGAAAAAGTAAACGTCCCAGGATAAAAAATAGAAAGAAGGTTTCTGAGAAACAGCTTTGCTATGTGAGCATTCACCTCACAGAGTTAAACCTTTCTTTTAATTCAGCAGTTTTGGAAACACTGTCTTTCCCATTCTACGAATGGACATTTTGGAGTGCATTGATGCACATTGCAAAAAGGTGTTTATCCCAGGATGAAAACTAGAAAGAAGCTATCTGAAAAATTGCTTTGTGATGTTTGAATTTACCTTGCAGAGTTAAACCTTTCTTTTCATTCAGCAGTCTGGAAACACTATTTTGTAGAATCTGTGAAGGGATTTTTGGGAGTGCATTGAGGCCTATGGTGAAAAAGAAATCTCTTCAGATAGAAACTACAAAGAAGTTTTCTGAGAAACTCCTTTGTGATGTTTTAATTCATCTCACAGAGTTAAACTTTTCTTTTCATTTAACTGTTTGGAAACAATTTTTTTTTGTCCATTCTGTGAATGAACATTTTGGGGTCTCATTGAGTCCAATTGTGAAAAAGTGAATATCCTATGATAAAAATTGGAAGGAAATTACCTGAGAAACCACTTTGTGATTTGAACATTCATTTGGCACAGATAAAACTTTCTTTGGATTGGACAGTTTTGAAACACTTTTTTTACCCTTCTGCAGATGGACATTTGGGAGCTCATTGAGGCCAGAGGTGAAAAAGGAATACCCTAACCTAAAAACTAGAAGGAACCTACCTGAGAAACTGCTCTGTGATGTGAGCATTCATCTCAAAGGGTTAAAAGTTTCTTTTATTCATCAGTTTGAAAACACTGTTTTTGAAGGATCTGTGAAGGAATATATAGGAGCACATTTTGGACTATGGTAAAAAAGGAAGTATCTTCAGGTAAAAACTAAAATACCATTTTCTTAGAATCTGCTTTGTTATGTGTGCATTCATCTCACAGAGATAACCTTTCTTTTCCTTCAGCAATTTGAAACCACTGTTTTTGTAGAAACTGTGTAGAGATATTTCAGAGTGCATTGAAGCCTATGGTGAAAAAGAAAATACATTTGGTGAAAACTAGAAAGAAGCTTTCTGAGAAACTGCTTGGCGATGAGTACATTTATCTTGCAAGAGTTAAAACTTTTTTTTACTGAGCAGTTGGGAAACACTGTTTTTGTCCATTCACAGAATGGACATTTGTGAGCTCATTGAGGCCAATAGTGAAAAAGTAAATATCAAAGGATAAAAACTACAAGGAAGCTAACTGTGAAACCCCTTTGTGATGTGTGGGTTTATCAGGCATATTTAAGCTTTTGCTTTGACTCAGCTGTTTGGAAACACTGATTTTGTCATATCTGTGAATGGACATTTGGGAACTCATTGAGGTCAAAGGTGATAAAGAGAATATCCCAGGATAAAAATTAGAAGGAAGCTATCTGAGAAACTGCTTTGTGATGTGTGCATTTGTCTCACAGAGTTAACCCTTTCATTTGATTCAGCAGTTTGGAAACACTGTTTTTGTCCACTCTGTGAATGATCATTTGGGAGCTCATTGAGACCAACAATATTAAAGCAAATATCCCACGATAAAAACTAGAAGGAAGATATCTGAGAAACTACTTTGTGATGTGTGCATTCATCTGGCACAGTTAAACCTTTTTTGATTCAGGAGTTTGGAAAAACTGTTTTTGCCCTTTCTGTGAATGGAGATTTTGGAATTCACTGAGGTCAATGGCAGAAAAGCAAATATCCCAGGATAAAAATCAGAAGGAAGCTATCTGAGAAACTGCCTTGTAATGTAAGCTTTAATCTCACAGAGTTAAACCTTCCTTTTCACTCAGAGTTTGGATACACTGTTTTGTTCATTTTGCATATAGACATTTGGGAGTGAATTGAGGCCGATGTTGAAAAGGAAAATATCTTCAGATAAAAACTGATAAGACACTTTCTGAGAAACTGCTTTGTTTTTTTGTATTCATCTTAAAGAGTTAAATCTTTCTTTTAATTCAGCAGTTTGGAAGCACTGTTTTGTCCATTCTGCAAATGGACATTAAATAGCTCAATGAGGCCAATGGTGAAAAGTGAATATTACATTGTAAAAACTAGAAGGAAGGTATCTGAGAAACCACATTATGATGTGTGCATTTTTGTCTCAGATTTCAAACTTTCTTTTCACTCAGCAGTTTGGAAACACTGTTTTTGTAGAAGCAGCAAAGGGATATTTGGGAGCAGCTTCAGGCCTATGGTGAAAAAAATACCTTCAGATAAAAACTAGAAAGAAGCTTTGTGACAAACTGCTTTGCAATGTGTGCATTCATATCACTGAGATAAACCTTTCTCTTGAATTAGGAGTTTGTAAAGACTATTTTTGTACATTCTGCAAACGGAGATTTAAATGCTCATTGAGGGCAATGGTGAAAAAGTGAATATCCCAGAATAAAAACTGTAAGGAAGCTATTTGAGAAACCGTTTTGTGATGTGTGTTTTCATCTCGCATAGTTAAACCTTTCTTTCAATTCAGCAGCTTAGAAACACTGTTTTTGTCATTTCTGGGAGTGGACATTTGGGACTCATGGAAGTCAGTAGTGAAAAAGTGAATATCCCAGGATAAAAACTAAGAGGAAGCTCTCTGGGAAACTGGTTTATGGTGTGTGCATTAATCTTGCACAATTAAATCTTTCTATTCATTCAGCAGTTGTTTCCAAATTTCTATATCCCAAGAAAGATTTAACTCTGTGAGATGAATGCACACATTTCAAAGCAGTTTTCAGATAACTTCCTTCTGTTTTTATCCTGGGATATTCTCTTTTTCGTTATTGGCCTCAATGAGCTTTCAAACATCCATTTGCAGAATGAACAAAAACAGTGTTTCCAAACTGCTGAATGGAAAGAAATATTTAACAGTGCAAGATGAATGCAGATATCACATAACGGTTTTTCAGAGAGTTTCCTTCTAGTTTTTATCCGGGAATATTCCCTTTTTCATCATTGGCCTCAATGAGCTCCCAAATTGCCATTCACAGAATGGACAACAACAGGGTTTCCAAATGGCTGAATCAAAAGAAAGGTTTAACTGGATGAGATGAATGTACACATCACAAAGTGGTTTCTCAGATAGCTTTCATCTTGTTTTTATCCTCAGATATTCACTTTTTTGCCATTGGCCTCAATGAGCTCAGCTTCTTTATAGTTTTTATCAGAAGATATTTTCTTTTTCACCATACACCTCATTGCCTTTCCAGATGTCTTTTCACAGATCCTACAAAAACAATGCTCCAAACTACAGAATGAAAACAAAGATTTAAGTCTGAGAGATGAATGCACACATATCAAAGTGGTTTATCAGATGGATTATTCTTGGTTTTCATCCTGGGACATTGGCATTTTCATCTTAGGATTCATGAGCTCCCTAATGTGCATTGGCAGAGTGGACACAAGCAGTGTTTCCAAACAGCTCTATCAAAACAAAAGTTTAACTCTGAGATGAATGCACACATCACAAAGCAGTTCTCAGATGCTTTCTGGTTTTTATCCTGGGATATTTGTTTTTACACCATTGTCCCCAATGTGTTCCCAAATGCCCATTCACAGAATGGACAACAGTGTTTCCAAACTGCTGAATCAAAAGAAAGATTTAACTCTGTGAGATGAATGCACTCATCACAAAAAAGTTTCTCAGATAGCTTCCTTCTGGATTCTTTTCCTGGGATATTTGCTTTTTCACCTATTGCCTCTATGAGCTCCCAAATGTCCATTCACAGAATGGACAACAACAGTGTTCCTAAACTGCTGAATCAAAAGAAACGTTTAACCCTGTGAGATGAATGCACACATCACAAAGCAGTTTCTCATACAGCTTCTTTCTAGTTTTTATCTGAAGATACTTTATTTTTCACCATAGTCCACAATGTGCCCCAGATTATCCCTTTGCAGATTGTATAAAAACAGTAATTCCAAACTACTGAATGAAAAGAAAGGTTTAACTCTGTGAGGTGCTTGCACACATAACAAAGCTGTTTCTCATATAGCTTCATTCTAGTTTTTATCCTGGGATATTTTCTTTTTTGCCATTGGCCTCAATGAGATCCCAAATATCCATTCACAGAACGGATAAATACAGTGTTTCCAAACTGCTGAGCCCAAAGAAAGATTTAACTCTGTGAGGTGAATGCACACATCATGAAGTGATTTCTCAGATAGCTTCCTTATAGATTGTATCCTGAGACATTCGCTCTTTTGCCATTGACCTCAATGAGCTCCCAAATGTCCATTCACACAATGGACAAAAACAGTGCTTCCAAAGTGCTGAACCAAAAGAAAGCTTTCACTATGGGAGATGAATGTGCACATCACAAAGCAGTTTCTCAGATAGTTTCTTTCTAGTTTTTATCTGAAGATATTTTCTTTTCCTCCATAGGCCTCAAAGTGCTCCCAAATATCCTTTCACAGATACTTCAAAAACAGTGTTCCCAAACTGGTGAATGGAAAGGAAGCTTTAACAAGGTGAGATGAATGCACACATCCCAAAGCAGTTTCTCAGATAGTTTTCTCTTAGTTCTTATCCTGTGATGTTTGGCTTTTTGAAATTTGCCTCAATGAACTCCCAAATGTCTATTCACAGAAGGGACAAAAACTGTTTCCAAACTGCTGAATTAAAGAATAGTTTAACACTGTGAGATTAATGTACACATCACAAAGCAGTTTCTCAGAAAGCTTCTTTTTAGTTGTGATCTGAAGGTATTCCCTTCTTCACCCTAGGCCTCAATGCCCTCTGAAATATTCCTTGACAGATTCTACAATAACAGTATTTCCAAACTGTTGAATGAAAAGAAAGGTTTAATTCTGCTAGATGAATGCACACATTACAAAGCAGTTTCTGATTGCTTCCTTTTGGCTCTTATCCTGGGACATTCAATTTTTGGCCATTGGCCTCAATGAGCTCCCAAATATCCACTTACAAAATGGAGAAAAATAGTGCTTCAACACTGCTGAATGAAAATAAAGGTTTAACCTCCGAGAAATACTCGCACATCATAAAGCAGTTTCTCCGATATCTTCCTCTGAGTTATTATCCTGGGACATTCACTTTTTCATCTTAGGCCTCAAAGCACTCCCTAATGTGCATGTGCAGAGTGGACAAAAACAGTGTTTCCAAACTTCTGTATCCAAAGAAAGGTTTAACACTGTGAGATGAATGCACACTTCTCAAAAGGATTTTCAGATGATTTCCTTCTGTTTTTATCCTGGGATATTCACTTTTTTGCCATTGGTCTCAATGAGCTCCCAAATATTAATTCATAGAATGGACAAAAAGAGTCTTTCCAAAATGTTGAATAAAAGGAAAGGTTTAATGGTGTGAGATGAAAGCACATATCACAAAAGCGGTTTCTCAGATAGCTTCTTTCTAGTTTTCATCCTGGGATATTCCCTTTTTTGCCATTGGCCTCAATGAGCTCCCAAATGTCCATTCGCAGAATGGACAACAACAGGGTTACCAAACTGCTGAATCAAAAGAAAGGTTAAATCTGTGAGATGAATGTACACATCACAAAGTGTTTTCTCAGATGAATTCCTTCTAGTTTTTATCCCTGGATATTTACTTTTTTGCCATTGGCCTCAATGAGCTCAGCTTCTTTCTAGTTTTTATCAGAAGATGTTTTCTTTTTCACTATAGGCCTCATTGCCTTCCCAAATATCCTTTCACAGATTCTACAAAAACAGTTTCAAAACTACAGAATGAAAACAAAGGTTTAAATCTGTGAGATGAATGCAAACATCTCAAAGTGGCTTCTCAGATGGCTTCTTATTAGTTTTTTTCCTGGGACGTTCACATTTTCAACTTAGGCCTCAGTGAGCTCCCTAATGTGCATTGACAGAGTGGACAAAAGCAGTGTTTCCAAACTGTTGAATCAAAAGAAAAGTTTAACTCTGTGAGCTGAATGCAAACATCACAAAGCAGTTCTCAGATAGCTTCCTCTCTGGTTTTTATCCTGGGATATTCATTTTTTCACCATTGTCCTCAATAAGTTTCCAAATGTCCATTTACAGAATGGCCAACAACAGTGTTTCCAAACTGCTAAATCAAAATAAAGGTTTAACCCTGTGAGATGAATGCACACATAACATAGCAGTTTCTCAGAGGGCTTATTTCTAGTTTTTATCTGAAGATATTTAGTTTTCCACCTTAGACCTCAAAGTGCTTCCAAATATCCCTTTGCAGATACCTCAAAAACAGTGTGTCTGAACTGGTGGATTGAAAAAAAATATTTAACCATACGAGATGAATGCATACATCCCAAAGCAGCTTCTCAGATAACTTCCTCTTTCTTTGTATCCTGGGACATTCAATTTTTTGAAATTGGCTTCAAAGAGTTCCCAAATGTCCATTCACAAAATGGACAAAAACAGTGTTTCTAAACTGCTGAATCTAATGAACGGTTTATCTCTGTGAGATGAATGCAGACATCACAAAGCAGTTTCTCAGAAAGCTTCTTTTCAATTGTCATCTGAAGGTATTCTCTTCTTCACCCTAGACCTCAATGCACTGCAAAATATTCCTTGGCAGATTCTACATAATGGCATTTCCAAACTGTTGAATGAAAAGAAAGGTTGAACTCTGCTAGATGAATGCAAATATCACAAACCTGTTTCTCAGATTGCTTCCTTTTAGTTCTTTTTTTTTATTATTTATTTATTATTATTATACTTTAAGTTGTAGGGTACATGTGCATAACATGCAGGTTTATTACATATGTATGCTTATTGCCATGTTAGTCTGCTACCCATCAACTCGTCATTTCCCATCAGGTATAACTCCCAATGCAATCCCTCCCCTCCCCCCTCCCCATGATAGGCCCGGTGTGTGATGACTTTGCCTGGTCCAGTGTCCTAAGTTGTTCCAGTTCCACCTATGAGTGAGGTACATGCGATTGTTTGGTTTTTCTGTTCTTGTGATAGTTTTGCTAAGAATGAAAGGTTTCCAGCTGCATCATGTCCCTAAAGGGGCTATGAAACTCATCCTTTTATGGCTGCATAGTATTCCATGAAGAGATATATGTGCCCCATTTTCTTAATCAATCTGTCACTGATGGACATTTGGGTTGATTCAAGTCTTTGCTATTGTGAATAGTGCTGCAATAAACATCGTGTGCATGTGTCTTTATAGCAGCATAATTTATAATCCTTTGGGTATATCCCCAGTAATGGATGGCTGGGTCATATGGTACATCTGGTTCTAGATCCTTGAGGGAATGCATCATACTGTTTTCCATAGCGGTTGAACTAGTTTACAATCCACCAACAGTGTAAAAGTGTTCCTATTTCTCCACATCCTCTCAGCACACCTGTTTGTGCGGCTTTTAATGATGCATCATTCCTACTTGGTGTGAGATGGTATCCTCACATTGTGGTTTTAGTTACATTTCTCTGATGGCCAGTGATGATGAGCATTTTTTCATGTGTCTGATGGCTGTATGAATGTCTTCTTTTGAAAATGTCTGTTCACTTATCCTTTGCCCACTTTTGATGGGGTTGTTTGTTTTCTTTATGGAATTTGTTTGGTTCTTTTGTAGGTTCTGGACCATTGCCCTTTCTTCGAGATGGTAGATTGCAAAAATTTTCTCCCGGTCTCTAGGTTGCCTGTTCACTCTGATAGTAGTTTCTTTTGCGCAGAAGCTCTTTAGTTCGTAGGGGATCCATTTTGTCAATTACTTAGCTTTTGCTGCCGTTGCTTTTGGTGTTTTAGACGCTGGAAGGTCTTTGCCCGTACCACCTATGTCCTGAATGGTACTACCTAAGGTTTTCCTCTAGGATTTTTTATGGTATTGAGGTCTAACATTTAAGTCTCTAATCCATCTTGAATTAATTTTTCGTATAAGGAGTAGGAAAGGATCAGTTTCAGCTTTCTACTTATGGCTAGCCAATTTTCAGCACCATTTATTAAATAGGAATCCTTACATTTCTTGTTTTTCTCAGGTTTGTCAAAGATCAGATGGCTGTAGATGTGGTATTATTTCTGAGGACTCTGTTCTGTTCCATTGGTCTATATCTCTGACTTTGGTACCAGTACCATGCTGGTACTGAATTTACTGTAGCCTTGTAATTATAGTTTGAAGTCAGTGGCATTGATGCCTCCAGCTTTGTTCTTTTGACTTGGGATTGTCTTGGAGATCAGTCTTTTTTGGTTCCATATGAACTTCAGCAGTTTTCCAATTCTGTGAAGAAACTCATTGGTAGCTTGATGGGGATGGCATTGAATCCTGAGTACACTTTAGGCAGTATATGGCCATTTTTCACGATATTGATTCTTCCTATCCACATGAGCATGGTATGTTCAACTTCCATTTGTTTGTGTCCTCTTTGATTTCACTGAGCAGTGGTTTGTAGTTCTCCTTGAAGGGTCTTTACATCCCTTGTAAAGTTGGATTCCTAGGTATTTTTATTTCTCTTTTAGAAGTATGAATGGAAGTTCATTCATGATTTGGCTCTGTGTTTGTCTGTTATTGGTGTATAAGAATGCTTGTGATTTTTGCACATTAATTTTTTGTATCCTGAGACTTTGCTGAAGTTGCTTGCTCAGCTTAAGGAGATTTTGGGCTGAGACAATGGGGTTTTCTAAATATACAATCATGTCATCTGCAAACAGGGACAATTTGACTTCTTCTTTTCCTAACTGAATACCCACAATTTCTTTCTCTTGCCTAATTGCTTTGCTTCAAGAACTTCCAACACTATGTTGTTGAATAGGAGTGGTGAGAGAGGGCATCTATCTTGTGCCAGTTTTCAAAGGGAATTTTTCCAGTTTTGCCCATTCAGTATGATATTGGCTGTGGGTTTTGTCATAAATAGCTCTTATGATTTTTGAGGTACGTTCCATCAATACCGAGATTTATTTGACGTTTTAGCATGAAGGGGCTGTTGAATTTTGTCAAAAGCCTTTTCTGCATCTATTGAGATAATCATGTGGTTCTTGTCTTTGGTTCTGTTTATATGCTGGATTATGTTTATTGATTTGAATAGTGAACCAGCCTTGCATCCAGGGATGAAGCCCGCTGATCATGGTGGATAAGCTTTTGTGTGTTGTTTAGATCTGGTTTGCAGTATTTTTATTGAGGATTTTTGCATCGATATTTCATGGGGATATTGGTCTAAAATTCTCTTTTTTGTTGTGTCTCTGCCAGACTTTTGGTATCAGGATGATGTTGGCCTCATAAAATGAGTTGATTTTGCGGATTCCTCTTTTTCTAATGATTGGAATAGTTTCAGAAGGAATGGTACCCAAAGCTCACCTTATACCTCTGGTAGGAATTGGCTGCTAGTCCATCACGTTACTGGACTTTTTTTTTTTTTGGTTGGTAGGCTATTAATTATTGCCTCGAATTTTGCAGAAACCTACTATTTAATTCCTCAGTTCAACTTCTTCCTGGTTTAGTCTTGGAAGTGTAAGTGTCAGAATGTCACATTTCTTCTGAGTTTTTCCAGTTTCTGTTGTGTGTAGAGGTGTTTATAGTATTCTCTGATGGTAGTTTTGTATTTCTGTGGGGTGTTGGTGATTATCCACACTTTATCAAACTTCAATTTGAAATCGATTTGATTCTTCTCTTTTCTTCTTTTCAGCTAAGTCTTGCTAGTGGTCTATCAATTTTGCATTTGAACTTAAAACAACTCTACAGGGTTTATTGATTTTTGGAGGTTTTTGTGTCTCACTCCTCCTTCAGTTCTGCTCTGATCTTAGTTATTTCTTACCTTCTGCTGACTTTGGAATGTAATAAATGCGCTCTCTGGTTCTTTTGTTAGATGTTGAGTGTCAATTTTTGATCTCCTTTTTCTTGTGGGCATTTGGAGTGCTATCATTTCCCTCTGCTTTTAAATGTAATCCCAGAGATTCTGGGTATGTTGTATCTTTGGTATAGTGGTTTCAAAGAACATCTTTATTTCTGCCTTCATTTAGTTATGTACCCAGTAGTCATTCAGGAGACAGGTTGTTCAGTTCCATGTAGTTGAGGAAGTTTGATTTAGGTTTCTCAGTCTAGGAGTTCTGGTTTGATTACTGTGGTGAGAGGTGGTTGTGCACTGGTATGAACATGCATTTGCTGAGGTGCTTTGCTTCAATTATATGAATTAATTTAGATTATAGTACGATGTGATTGCTGAGAAAGAATGTATTCTGTTGATTTGGGGTGGAGAGTTCTATATAGATGTCTATTAGGTCTGCTTTGCAGAGATGAGTTCAATTCCTGGACATCCTTGTTAGCACCTGCAATGGGTGATCTGTCTAATGTTGACAGTGGTGTTGGGGAATCTCCCATTATTATTGTATGGGAGTCTAAGTCTCTTTGTAAGTCTCTAAGGACTTGCTTTATGAATCTAGGTGCTCTGTATTGGGTGCATATATATTTAGGATAGTTAGCTCTTCCTGTTGAATTGATCCCTTGACCATTATGTAATGGCCTTCTTTGTCTCTTTTGATCTTTGATGGTTTAAAAGTCTGTTTTATCAGAGACTAGGATTGCAACCCCTGCTTTTTTTTTGTTCTCCATTTGCTTGGTAAATCTTCCTCCGCCCTTTATTTTGAGCCTATGTATGTCTCTGGTGAGATGGGTCTCCTGAATACAGACTGATGGGTCTTGACTCTTTATCCAGTTTGATCTGTGTCTTTTAATTGGAGCATTTAGTCCATTTTACATTTAAGGTTAAGATTGTTTATGTGTGAACTTGATCCTGCCATTATGATATTAACTGGTTATTTTGCTGGTTTTCTTCCCTAGCCTCGATGGTCTTTACATTTTGGCATGTTTTGCAATGGCTTGGTACCCGGTTGTTCCTTTCCATGTTTGGTGCTTCCTTCAGGGTCTCTTGTAAAAGGCAGCGGGCCTAGTGGTGACAAAATCTCTAATTTGGCATCTGTAAAGGATTTTATTTCTCCTTCACTTATGACTTTAGTTTGGCTGGATATGAGAGATTCTGGGTTTAAAATTCTTTTCTTTAAGAATGTTGAATATTGGCCCCCACTCTCTTCTGGCTTGAGTTTCTGCAGAGATCTGCTGTGAGTCACAGTCAGGCTGCTTGTGGGTAACCGACCTTTCTCTCTGGCTGCTGCCGTTTTCCTTCCATTTCAACTTTGGTGAATCTGGCAATTATGTGTCTTGGAGTTGCTCTTCTCGAGGTATCTTTGTGGCGTTCTCTGTATTTCCCTAGATTTGAATGTTGGCCTGCCCTACTAGGTTAGGAGACCTACTGGATGTCCTCCTGAAAGAGTGTTTTCCAACTGGTTCCATTTTCCCCCCCTCACTTTCCAGGCACCCCAATCAGGCGTAGATTTGGTGCTTTTACATAATCCCATACTTCTTGCAGGCTTTTGTTCATTTCTTTTCTTCTTTTTTTTCTTTGGTTTCTCTTCGCTTCATTTCATTCATTTGATCCTCAATCGCTGATACTCTTTCTTCCAGTTATTCGAGTCGGTTACTGGAAGCTTATGCATTTATCCGCATTATTTCTCTCGTGTCATGGTTTTCATCTCTCTTTCATTTTAAGTTTATGACCTTCTCTGCATTAATTAGTCCTGGCCGTCAGATTCTTCCACTTTTTTTTCAAGATTTTTAGTTTCTTTCGCGCTTCGTCGTAATTCCTCCTTTAGCTCTGAGAAATTTGATGGACTGACCTTCTTCTGTCGTCAAGTCATTCTCCGTCCAGCTTTGATCCATTGCTGGCCGATGAGCTGCGCTCCTTTGCGGAGAATGTACCGTTTTAAGCTTTTCTGCCCTGTTTTTTCCCATCTTTGTGGTTTTATCTGCCTCTGGTCTTTGATGATGGTGATGTACTGATGGGGTTTTGGTGTAGAGTGTCCTTCCTGTTTGATAGTTTTCCTTCTAACAGTCCAGGACCCTCAGCTGTAGGTCTGTTGGAGACTGGCAGGGGTCCACTCCTGACCTGTTTGCTGGGTATGTGAGGCTGCAGAAGATAGAATATTTCTGAACAGCGAGTGTACCTGTCTGATTCTTGCTTTGGAAGCTTCCTCAGGGTGTACTCCCACCCACCAGCCCAGTGGGGTATAAGGCTACCCCTAGTAGGATGTCTCCCAGTTAAAGCTACTCAGGGGTCAAGGGACCCACTTGACGTCTATGGATTCTCAGATCTACAGCCTCCCGTGTTGGGAGGTCCTCTAAACTGTCAGACTGGAATTAGTTTTGCGTCTGCAGAGTTTTCTGCTGCTTTGTTGTTCTTGTTTGTTGTTTGTGTAGCTGTGCCCTGTCACAGAGGTGGAGTGAGAGACAGGCTTGGGACCATGAGCACTGTGAGCTCCCACCCAGTTGGGCTTCCCCGGCAGCTTTGTTCCCCACCTGCCAGCTGTAATAGAGCCCCTCCCCCAACCTGCATGCTGCCTTGCCGGTAGATCACAGACTGCTGTGCTGGCAATGAGGGAGGCTCATTGACGTGGGACCCTCCCGGCCAGGTGTGGGATATGATCTCCTGGTGTGCCTGTTTGCTTAGCTGTGGGGTGCAGGAGTTGCAGGTTACTTCCCGGGTGTTTGACTGAAGCTGTCTCAGTTCCCTGGCTAGGAAAAGGGATTCCCTTCCCTTTAGCTTCCCAGGTGAGGCGATGCCTGCACTGCTTCAGCTTCTGGCTGATCGGGCTGCAGCAACTGACCAGCACCGATCGTCCGGCACTCCCCAGTGAGATAGACCCAGTACCTCAGTTGAAGGAAATGCAGAAATCGGTCTTCTGGCATGAGTTGGAGACTGGAGCTGTTCCTATTCGGCCATCTTCGCTTCCTTTTAGTTCTTATCCTGGGACATTCTATTGTCGGCTATTGGCCTCAATGAGCTCCCAAATATCCATTCGCAGAATGGAAAAAAATAGTACTTCAAAGTACTAAATGAAAAGAAAGGTTTATATCGGCTAGATAAATGCACACACCACATAGCTGTTTGTCAGATAGCTTCCTCTTAGTTTTTTCCTGGGACATTCACTTTTTCATCTTAGGCCTCAATGGGCTACCTAATGTGCATTCACAGAGAGGACAAAAACAGTTTTTCCAAACTGCTGTATCTAAAGAAACGTTTAACTCCGTGAGATGAATGCACACATCTTAATGCACTTTTCAGATAACTTCTTCCTGTTTTTATCCTGGGATATTTGCTTTTTTGTCATTGGCCACAATGAACTCCCAAATATCCAACAACAGTGTTTCCAAACTACTGAATCAAAAGAAAGGTTTATGTGGGTGAAATGAATGAACACATCACAATGTAGTTTCTCCAATACCTTTCATCTAGATTTTATCCTGGGATATTCAATTTTTGCCATTGGCCTCAATGAGTTCAGTTTTTTCTAGTTTTTATCAGAAGATAATTTCTTTTTTTAACATAGGCCACATTGCCTTCCCAAATGTCCTTTCGTGGATGTTACAAAAACAGTGTTTCCAAACTGCAGAATGAAAAGGAAGGTTTAAGTCTGTGAGATGAATACACACATCACAAAGCAGTTTCTCAGATGACATCTTAGTTTTTAACCTGGGACATTCACATTTTTGACTTAAGCCTCAAGGAGCTCCCTCATGTGCATTCACAGAGTGGACAAAAACAGTGTTTTGAAACTGCTGTTTCCAAAGAAAGGTTTCAGACTGCAAGATGAATGCATACATCACAAAGTGGTTGTCAGAGAGCCTCCTTCTGGTTTTATCCTGGGATGTTCATTTTTTTTGCTATTGTCCGCAATGAGCTCTCAAATGTCCAATCTGTGAATGGATGAAAACAGTGTTTCCAAATGGCTGAATCAAAAGAAATGTTTAGCTCTGTGAGATGAATGCAAACATCACAAAGTAGATTCTGAGAAGGATTCTTTCTAGTATTTATCTGAGGACATATTCTTTTTCACCAAAGGCCTCAATGTACTCCCAAATGTCCATTTGCAGATTCTACAAAAACAGTGTTTGCAAACTGCTGAATGAAAACAAATACGTAACTCCTTGAGCTGACTGCACACATCACAAAGTGGTTTCTACAAATAGCTTTCTTGTTGTTTTTACCCTGGGATATTCGCTTTTTTGCCATTTGCCTTGGTGAGCTCCCAAATGTCCATTTGCAGAAAGTACAAAAACAGTGTTTCCAAACTGCTGAATCAAAAGAAATTTTTAAATCTGTGAGATGAATTCACGCTTCACACAGCAGTTTCACAGAAAGCTGGTTTCTAGTTTTTATCTGAAGATATGCTCTTTAACACCATAGGCCTCAAAGTGCTCCCAAATGTAAATTTGCAGATTCTACAAAAATAGGTATTCCAAACTGCTGAATGAAAAGAAAGATTTAACTCCTCTAGCTGAATGCAAATGTCACAAAGTGGTATCTCAGATAGGTTCCTTGTAGTTTCTCTCCTGGGATATTCATTTTTTGGTTATTGGCCTCAATGAACTCCTAAATGCCATTCGCAGAATAAACAAAAACAGTGTTTCCAAACTGTTGAATCCAAAGAAATGTTCAACTCTGTGACATGAATGCACACATCACAACGTGGTTTCTCAGATTAGTTATTCTTAGTTTTCATCCTGTGATATTAATTTTTTTCACCATTGCCCTCAATGAGCTTCCAAATGTCTATTCACAGAATGGACAAAAACAGTGCTTTCAAACTGCTGAATCAAAAGAAAGTTTTAAGTGAAGAATGCACACATCATGAAACAGTTTCTCAGATAGCTACCTTCTAGTTTTTATCCTGGGATATTCTCTTTTTCACCATTGACCTTAGTGAGCTCCCAAAAGTCATTTCACAGAATGGACAAAAACAGTGTTTCCAAACTCCTGAACCAAAAGAAAAGTTTAACTCTGTGAGATGAATGTACACATCATAAAGCAGTTTCTCAGAAAACTTCTTTCTGGTTTCTATCTGAAGATATTTTCTTTTCACCATAGGCCTCAATGTGCTCCCAAATATCCCTTTAAAGATTCTACAAAAACAATATTTCCAAAATGTTGAATGAAAAGAAAGATTTAACTCCTACAGCTGAATGCACACATCACAAAACAGTTTATCAGATAGCTTCCTTCTGGTTTTTATGCTGGGACATTCTATTCTTCTCCATTGGCCTCAAGGAGCTTCCAAATGTCCATTCACAGAATGGGGAAAAAAAGTGTTTCCAAACTGCTGAATCAAAAAAAAGGTTTAACTCTGTGAGATGAAGGCACACATCACAAAGTAGATTCTCAGAAAGCTTCTTTATAGTTTTTCTCTGAAGATGTTTTCTTTTTCACCATAGCACTCAATGTGTTCCCAAATATCCTTTCACAGGTACTACAAAAGCAGTGTTACCAAACTGCTGAATGGAAAGAAAGGTTTAACTCTGTGAAATGAATGCACACATCACAAATTGGTTTCTCATGGAACTTCATTCTATTTTTTATCCTGGGATAGTCGTTTTTTGCCATTGGCCTCAAGGAGCTCCCAAACGTCCATTAACAAAATAGACAAAAACAGTGTTTCCAAACTGCTGAATCAAAAGAAATGTTTAACTCTGTGAGATGAATTCATACATCACAAAGTAGTTTCTCAGAAAGCTTCTGTCTAGTTTTTATTTGCAGATATTATCTTTTTCACCATAGGCCTCAATGCACTCCCTGATATCCCTTGACAGATTCTACAAAAACACTGTTTTCAAACTGCTGAATGAAAATAAAGGTTTAACTCTGTGAGATGAATGCACACATCACAAAGTGGTTTCTCAGATAGCTTCCTTCTAGTTTTAACTTGGGATAATCGTTTTTCACCATTGGCCTCAAGGAGCTCCAAAATGTTCATTCACAGTATGGACTAAAACAGTGTTGCAAACTGCTGAATCAAAAGGAAGGTTTAAGTCTGTGAGATGAATGAACATATCATGAAGCAGTTACTCAGAAAACATCTTTCTACTTTTAATCTGAAGATATTTTCTTTTTCACTATAGGCATCAATGCACTCCAAAATGTCCACTCACAGATTCTACAAAAACCATGTTTCCAAACTGCTGAATGAATATAGAGATTTAACTCTGTGAGATGAATGCACACACCACAAAATGGTTGCTCAGAGCACTTCCTCTTAGTTTTTATCCTAGGACAATCAATTTTTTGCTACTGGCCTCAGTGTACTCCAAAATGCCCATTTGCTGAATGGAAAAATACAGTATTTCCAAACTGCTGATTGGAAGGAAAGTTTTTATTCTGTGAGATGAATGCACACATCAAAAAGCAGGTGTTCAACTAGCTTCCTCTTATTTTTTTTTTCCTGGGATATTCGATTTTTCACCCTTAGCTTCAAAGAGTTCCCAAATGTCCATTCACAGAATGAACAAAAACAGTTATTCCAAACTGGTGAATCAAAAGAAAGGTTTAACTCTGTGAGATGAATGCACACATCACAAAGCAATTTCTCAGATCAGAATGCATTTTTCTAGGTTTTATCGGAAAACATTTTCCTTTTCACTATTGGCCTCAATGAACTTCCAAAAGTCAATTTGAGGAATGGACAAAAACAGTGTTTCCAAACTGCTTAAACCAAAAAAATGTTTAAATATGTGAGATGAATGCACACATCACAAAGCAGTTTCTCAGAAAAATTCTTTCTGGTTTCTATCTGAGGATATTTTCTTTTTCACCATAGGCTTCAATGCGCTCTCAAATATACATTCACAGGTGTTACAAAACAGTGTTCCCAAACTGCTGAATGAAAAGAAAGGTTTACTCTGCAAGATGAATGCAAACATCACAAAGCAGTTTCTCAGAGAGTCTCCTCTTGGTTTGTATCCTGGGACATTCGATTATTCGCCATTGGCTTCAATGATTTCCTAAGGGACCATTTGCAGAATGCACAAAAACAGTGTCTCCAAACTGCTGAATGAAAAGAATGATTTAACTCTTCCAACTGAATACACACATCCAAAGCAGTATCTCAGATAGCGTCCTTCTGTTTTTATTCTGGGATATATGCTTTTTTGCCATAGGCCTCAATGAGCTCCCAAATGTTCATTTGCAGAAAGGACAAAAACAGTGTTTCCAAACTGATGAATCAAAAGAAAGTTTTAACAATGTGAGCTGAATGTACACATCACAAACCACTTTCTCAGATAGCTTCCCTCTAGTTTTTATCCTGGGATATTCACTTTTCGCCTTTGGTCTCTATGAGCTCCCAAATGTCCATTAGCAGAATGGACAAAAACAGTGTTTCCAAACTGCTGAATCAAAAGACTATGTTTAACTCCATGAGATGAATTCACACATCACAAAGCAGTTTCTCAGAAAGTTTCTTTCTAGTTTTTATCTGAAGATATTACCTTTTTCACCATAGGCCTCAATGCCCTTCCTGATATCCCCTTTGTAGATTCTAGAAAAACACTATTTCCAAACTGCTGAATGAAAATAAAGGTTTAACTCTGTGAGATGAATGCATACATCACAAAGTGGTTTCTCAGATAGCTTCTTTCTGGTTTTTATCCTGGGATATTCGTTTTTTACCATTGGCCTCAAGGTGCTCCCAAATATTTATTTGCAGAATGGACAAAAACAGTGTTTCCAACTTGCTGAATCAAAAGAAAGTTTTAACTCTGTGAAGTGAATGCAAACATCACAATGTAGCTTCTCAGAGAGCTTCTTTCTAGGTTTTATCTGAAGATGTTGCCTTTTTCAACATAGGCCTCAATAGACTCCCAAATAGCCCTTTGATGATTCTGCAAAAAACGGTTTTTCCAATCTGTAGAATAAATAGAAAGTTTAATTCTGTGAGATGATTGCACACATGACAAAGCAATTTCTCATAGAGCTTCATTCTTGTTTTTATCTTGGTATAATCATTTTTCACCGTTGGCTTCAATGAGCTCTAAATGTCCATTCACAAAATGGACTAAAAGAGTGTTTCCAAACTGCTGAATCAAAAGGAAGGTTTAACTCTGTGAGAAGAAAACACATATCACAAAGCAGTTACTCAGCAAGCATCTTTCTACTTTTTACCTGAAGATGTTTTCTTTTTCACTATAGGCATCAATGCATTCCCAAATGTCCACTTACAGATTCTACAAAAACCGTATTTCCAAACTGCTGAATGGGTATAAAGATTTAACTCTGTGAGATGAATGCACACATCACAAAGTGGTTTCTCAGATAGTTTCCTG
The DNA here is from genome assembly GCF_008728515.1 of Papio anubis. Taxonomy (NCBI): domain Eukaryota; kingdom Metazoa; phylum Chordata; class Mammalia; order Primates; family Cercopithecidae; genus Papio; species Papio anubis. The sequence continues at coordinate 127,730 of NW_022164475.1, forward strand.
CTAGTTTTTATCCTGGGATAATCATTTTTCACCATTGGCCTCAGTGCACTCCCAAATGTCCATTAGCAGAATGGACAAAACCAGTGTTTCCAAACTGCTGAATCAAAAGAAAGCTTTTACTCAGAGAGATGAATGCACACATCACAAAACGGTTTCTCAGATAGCTATCTTCTAAGTTTTATCCTGGGGTAGTCTCCTTTTCACCATTGGTTTCAGTGAGCTGTCAAAAGTCAATTCACGGAATGGACCAAATCAGTGTTTCCAATCTACTGCATCGAAAGGAAAGCTTAATTCTGTGAGATGAAAGTACACATCACAAAGTAGTTCCTCAGAAAACTTCCTTCTAGTTTATATCTGAAGATATTTCCTGTTTCACCATAGGCCTCAAAGCATTCCCAAATATCCCTTTGAAGATTCTACAAAAACAGGGTTTCCAAACTGCTGAATGAAAAGAAAGATTTAACTTCTCCAGCTGAATGCACACATCACAAAGCAGTTTGTCAGATAGCTTCCTTCTAGTTTTTATGCCGGGTCATTTGATTTTTCTTTCCTGGTCTCAAGGAACTTCCAAATGTCCATTCACAGAATGGGAAAAAAAGGTGTTTCCAAATTGCTGCATCAAAAGAATGGTTTAACCCTGTGAGATGAAGACACATCACAAAGCAGATTCTCAGAAAGCTTCTTTCTAGTTTTTATCTGAAGATATTTTCTTTTTCACCATAGCACTCAGTGTGCTCCTGAACGTCACTTCAGAGATCCTATGAAAACAGTGTTTTCAAACTGCTGAGTGGAAAGGAAGGTTTAACACTGTGAGATGAATGCACATGTCACAACGCAGTTTCTCAGATAGCTTCCTTGTAGTTTTTATCTGAATATATTTTCTTGTTCACCATAGGCCTCAATGCTCTCCCAACCATACTTCACAGGTGTTACAAAAACAGTGTTCCCAAACTGATGAGTGAAAAGAAAGTTTTATCTCTGTGAGATGAATGCTCACATCACAAAGTGGTTTCTCAGATAGCTTCCTTCTAGTTTTTATCCTGGGATATTCATATATCACCATTGACCTCAAGAAGCTCTCAAATGTCCATTTGCAGGATGGACAAAAACAGTGTTTCCAAACTGCTGAATCAAAGGAAAGTTTTAATTCTGTGAAATGAATGCAGACATCACAATGCAGTTTCTCAGATGGCTTCTTTCAAGGTTTCATGTGAGGATATTTTTGTTTTCACCATAGGCCTCAATAGGCTAGCAAATAACTTCTCGCAGATTTTACAAAAACAGTGTTTCCAAACTGCTGAATGGAAACAAAGGTTTAATACTGCGCAATGAATGCAAACATCCCAAAGCAGTTTCTCAAAGAGCCTCCTCTTGGTTTTTATTCTGGGACATTTGATTATTCGCCGTTGGCTTCACTGAATTCCTAAGAATTAATTTGCAGAATGCACAAAAGCAGTGTTTCCAAACTGCTGAATGAAAAGAATGATTTAACTCTACCAGCTGAATGCATACATTCCAAAGCGGTACCTCAGATAGCTACCTTCTGTTTTCACTCTGGGATATATACTTTTTCGCCATTGGCCTCAATGTGCTCCCTAATGTTCATTTGCAGAAAGGACAAAAACAGTGTTTCCAAACTGCTGAATCAAAAGAAATGTTTAACTCTGTGAGCTGAATGCACACATCACAAAACAGTTTCTCAGATAGCTTCCTTCTAGTTTTTAGCTTGGGATATTTGCTTTTTTGCCCTTGGCCTCAATGAGCTCCCAAATGTCCATAAGTAGAATGGACAAAAACAGTGTTTCTGAACTGCTGAATCAAAAGAAATGTTTAACTCTGTGAGATGAATTCACACATCACAAAGCAATATATCATAAAGCTTCTTTCTAGTTTTTATCTGAGGATATTGTCTTTTTCACCATAGGCCTCAATGCATTCCCTGATATCCCTTTGTAGATTCTACAAAAACAGTGTTTCCAAACTGCTGAATGAAAATAAAGGTTTAACTCTGTGGGATGAATGCACACATCACAAAGTGATTTCTCAGATAGCTTCCTTCTAGTTTTTATCCTGGGATATTCTTTTTTTGCCCTTGGCCTCAAGGAGTTCCCAAATGTCCATACACAGAATGGATAAAAACAGCATTTCCAAACTGTATAATCAAAAGATAGTTTTAACTCTGTTAAATGAATGCAAACATTGCAATGCAGTTTCTCAGAAGGCTTCTTTCTAGGTTTTACCTGAGTATGTTTTCTTTTTCAACATCGGCCTCAAAGGGCTCCCAAATATTCCTTTGAAGATTCTACAAAAACGGTTTTTCCAATCTGTAGAATGAATAGAAAGATTTAATTCTGCGAGATGATTGCACACATCACAAAGCAGTTTCTCATAGAGCTTAATTCTAGGTTTTACCCTGGGATAATCATTCTTTGCCATTGGCCTCAATGAGCTCCCAAATGTCCATTCACAGAATGGACTAAAACAGTGTTTCCAAACTGTTGAATCAAAAGGAAGGTTTAAGTCTGTGAGATGAAAGCATACATCACATAACAGTTCCTCAGGTAGCTTCTTTCTAGTTTTTATGCTGGGAAATTCACTTTTTCACCATTGGCCACAAGGAACTCTGAAATGTCCATTCACAGAATGGACAAAAACAGTGTTTCCAAACTGCCAGATTAGAACAATAGTTTAACACTGTGAGATGAACGCACACATCACAAAGCAGTTTCTCAGAAAGCTTCCTTGTAGTTTTTAATCCTAGGATATTTGCTTCTCCACCTTGGCCTTATTGTACTCACAAATATCCATTCATAAAATGGTCAAAAACAGTGTTTCCAAACTGCTGAATGAAAAGAAAAGTTTAACTCTCTGAGATGAATGCACAAATCACAAAGCAGTTTATCAGAAAGCTCCTTTCTAGTTTTTATCTTAAGATATTTTCTTTTTCAGCATAGGACTCATTGTGATCCCAAATATCCCTTCTCAAATTCTACAAAAACAGTGTTTCCAAAATGCTGAATGGAAAGAAAGGTTTATCTCAATGAGATTAATGCACACATCACAAACATTTTCTCAGAAAGCTCCTTTCTAGTTTTTGTGTGAAGATATTTACTTTTTCTCCATTGGCCTCAACGTGTTCTCAAATATCCCATCAAAGATTCTACAAAAACAGGGTTTCCAAATTGCTGTATGAAAGAAAGGTTTAACTCTGTGAGGTGAATGTCTACATCACAAATGGTTTCTCAGACAGATTCTTTCTAGATTTTATCCTGGGACATTCGCTTTTTCACCATTGGTCTCAATGAGCTCCCAAATGTCCACTTGCAGAATGGAGACAAACAGTGTTTTCAAACTGCTGAATCAAAAGAAAGGTTTAATTCTGTGAGATCAATGCACACATCACAAAGCAGTTTCTCAGAAAGTTTCTTTCAATTTTTTTCTGAACATGTTTTATTTTATACCTTATGCCTTAATGTGCTCCAAAATATCCCTGCACAGATTCTACAGAAACAGTCTTTCCAAACTACTGAATGAAAAGAATGAATTACCTCTCTGAGATGAATGCACCCATTACAAATCAGTTACTCAGATAGCTTCTATGTAGTTTTTATCTGGGGAGATTCACTTTTGCACTTTTGACCTCAAAGTGCTCCCAAATGTCCATTTACAGAATAGACAAAAACAGTGTTTCCAAACTGCAGAATGAAAAGAAGGGTTTATCTCTGTGAGATGAATGCTCACAGCACAAAGCAGTTTCTCATGTAGTTTTCTTCTAGTTTTTATCCTGGGGTATTCTCTTTTTTTCCATTGACCTCAATGTGCTCCCAAATGTTCATTGGCAGAATAGACAACAGTGTATCCAAACAGCTGAATCAAAAGAAAGGTTTAACTTTGTGTGATGAATTCACATATCACAAAGCAGTTTCTCAGAAAGGTTCTTTCTAGTTTTTAGCTGAAGATATTTTATTTTCACCATAGGCCTCAATGCACTTCCAAATATCACTTCTGAGATTCTACAAAAACATTGTTTCAAAATTGCGGAATGAAAAGGAATGTTTAATTCTGAGAGGTGAATGCACACATCACAAAGCAGTTTCTCAGATAGCTTCCTTCCAGTTTTTATCCTGGGATATTTTCTTTGTCACCATTGGCTTCAATGAACTCCCAAATGTCCAATGGTGGAATGGACAAAAACAGTGTTTATAAACTGCTGAAACAAAAGATAGGTTTAACTCTGTGAGATGAATGCATGCATCACAAAGCAGTTTCTCACATATCTGCCTTCTAGCTTTTATCCTGGGATATTCCCTTTTTTGCCATTGGCCTCAATGAGCTCCCAAATGTCCATTTGCAGAATGGACAAAAACAATGTTTCCAAACTTCTGAATGAAAATAAAAGTTTAACTCTACGTGATGAATACAAATGTGCCAAAACAGTTTTTCAGAGTCTCCTTCTCGTTTTTCTCATGGGATATTCGCTTTTTTGCCATTAGCCTCCATGAGCTCCCAAAGGTCCATTTGCAGATGGACAAAAACAATTTTTCCAAAGTGCTCATTCAAAGCAATGATTTAACTCTGTGAGATGAATGCACACATCACAAAGTGCTTTCTCAGAAAGCTTCTTTCTAATTTTTATTGCAAGATATTTTATCACCGTAGGCCTCAAAGTGCTTCCTAATGTTCACTTGCAGAATGTACAACAACAGTGGTTCCAAACTGCTGAATCAAAAGAAAGGTTTAACTCTTTGAGACGAATGCACACATCACAAACCGGTTTCTCAGATAGCTATATTCTAGTTTATATCTCAGGAATTTTTTTTCACCATTGCTTTCAATGAGCTCCTGAATATCCTGCAGAGATTCTACAAATCAATGTTTCAAAACTGCTGAATGAGAAGAACGTTTTTAATTCTGCATGATGAATGCATGCATGACAAAGTGGTTTTTCAGATAACTTCCTTCTAGTTTTTATCCCGGGATATTTGCTTTTTTCCCATTGGCTTCAATGAGCTCCAAAATGTCCATTTGCAGAATCTACCGAAACATTGTTTCCAAATGACTGAATCAAAAGAAAGTTTTAACTCTGCGAGATGAATGCACACACCACACAGCAGTTTCTCAGACAGCTTCCTTCTGTTTTCATCCTGGGATATTCACTTTCTCACCAATGGTCTCAATGAGCTTCCAAATGTCCATTCGTAGAATGGACTAAAACAGTGTTTTGAAACTGTGGAATGAAAAGAAAGGTTTAACTCTGTGAGTTGAATGCACACATTACAAAGCAGTTCCTCAGAAAGGTTCTTTCTGTTTTTTATCTGAAGATATTTTCTTTTTCACCAAAGACCTCAATGAGCTCCCAAATGTCCTTTTGAAGATTCTACAAAAACAGTGCTTACTAACTGCTAAATGAAAAGGAAGGCATAACTCTTTGAGATGAATGCACACATCATATCATAAAGTAGTTTCTCAGAATGCTTCTTTCTATTTTTTTCTGAAGATATTTTCTTTTTCACTATAGGCCTCATTGCATTACTACATATCCCATTGCAGATTCTAAAGAAACAGTGTTTCCAAACTGTTGAATAAAAAGAAAGTTTAGCTATGTGAGATGAATGCACACATCAGAAATTGGTTTCTCTGAAAGCTTCTTTCTAATTTTTATCAGAAGATATTTTCTTTATCACTATATGCCTTAAAGCATTCACAAATGTCCATACACAGAATGTACAAAGACAGTGTTTCCAAACTGCTGAATGAAAGAAAACGTTTAAATGGTGGAGACGAATACACATCAAAAACCAGTTTCTCAGATAGCTATCTTCTAGTCTATATCTTGGTATATTGGCTCTTTCGCCATTGTCAAGTAGTTCCCAAATAATCCTTCAGAGAATCTTTAAAAACAGTGTTTACAAACTGCTGAATGATAAGCAAGGTTTAAATCTGCAAGGTGAATGCAAACATCATAAAGCACAATGAGCTCCTGGATATCTTTTAGGAGATTCTACACAGTGTTTCCAAACTGCTGATTGAAAAGAAAGGATTGTGTCTATGAGATGAATGCACATACCACAAAGCAGTACCTCAGAAAGCGTCTTTCCACTTTTTATCTGAATATATTTTCTTTTTCACCATAGACCACAATGCACTCCCAAATATCCCTTCACACATTCTACAAAAAAGTATTTCTAAACTGCTGAATGAAAATGCACATCACAAAGCAGTTTTTCAGATAGCTTCCTTGTAGATTTTATCCTGGGATATTCAGTTTTTTGACATTGGTCTCAGTGAGCTCCCAAATGTTCATTTGCAGAAAGGAAAAAAACAGTGTTTCCAAACTGCTGAATCAAAAGGGAGGTTTAACTCTGAGAGATGAATGCACACATCACAAAGTGCTGTCTCAGAAAACTTCTTTTAATTTTTATCATAAGCTATTTTCTTTATCACCATAGGCCTCAAGGTGCTTCCAAATATCAATTCACAGAATGTACAAAGACAGAATTTCCAAACTGCTGAAACAAAACTTTGGTTTAATTCTGTGAGATAAATGCATACATCACTAAGCAGTTTCTCAGATAGCTATTTTCTAGTTTATATCTCCTGATATTTGCTTTTCACCATTGACTTCAATGGGCTCCCAAGTATCCTTTTGGACATCCTAGAAAAACAGTGTTTCCAAACTGCTGAACGAAAAGTTTAACTCTGTGTGATGAATATACACATGACAAAGTGATATTTCAGACGGCTTCCTTCTAGTTTTTATCCTGGAATATTTGCTTCTTCGCCATTGGCCTTCATGAGCTCCAAATGTCCTTTCACAGAATGGACAAAAATAATGTTTTCAATGTACTCAATCAAAATAAATGTTTGACTCTGTGAGACAAACTCACACATCACAGAGTAGTTTCTCAGAAAGCTTTTCTGGTTTTTATCTGATGATATTTTCTTTCTCTCCATAGGCTTCAAACGGCTCCCAAATGTCCATTCACAGACACTACAAAAACGTTGTTTACAAACTGCTGAATGAAAAGAAGGATTTAATTTTCACGATGAATGCACACATCAAAAAGTGGTTTCTCAGATAGCTTGCTTTTAGTTTTCATCTTTGGATATTCGCCTTTTGGCCATTGGCCTCTAGGAGATTCCAAATGTCCATTCACAGAATGTACAAAAACAGTGTTTCCAAACTGCTGAATCAAAGCAACGGTTTAACTCAGTGACATGAATGTACATGCCACAAAGTGGTTTCTTAGAAAGCTTCTTTCTAATTTTTATCACAAGATATTTTCTTCATCACCATAGGTGTCAATGCACTATCAAATGTCCATTCTCAGAATGTAGAAAAACAGTGTTTCCAAACTGATGAATCAAAATAAATGTTTAACTCTGCTAGATGAATGCACATATCACAAAACAGTATCTCAGATAGGTATCTTGTAGTTTAAATCTCGGTATATTTGCTTTTTTGAGATTGTCCTCAATGAGATCCCAAATATCTTTTAGGAGATTCTTCAAAAAGAATGTTTCCAAACTGCTGAATGTAAAGAAACATTGACCTAGCGAAATGAATGCAAACATCACAAAGTGGTTTCTCTGATAGCATCCTTCCAGTTTTTATCCTGGGATACTCACTTTTTGCCATTGGCCACAATGAGCTGCCAAATGACTATTCACTGAATGTGGCAAAACAGTGTTTCCAGCCTGCTGAATGAAAAGAAATGTTTAACTCTGCAAGATGAATGCACACATCACATAGTGATTTCTCAGATAGCTTCCTTCTTGTTTTCATCTTGGGATATTGACTTTTCTTCTTTGGTATCAATGCGTTCCCAAATGCGTTTCTTTTCCACCATAGGAATAGCTTCTTTCTGGTTTTTATTGAGGGATAGTCACTTTCTCGCAACTGGCTCAATGAGCTTCCAAATGTCCATTTGTAGAATGGAAAGCAACAGTATTTTCAACCTGCTGAATGAAAATAAGGGTTTAACACTGTGAGATGATTGCACCCATCATAAAGTGGTTTTTCAGAACGCTTCTTTCTGGTTTTTATCTGAATATATTTTCTATTTCACTGTAGGTCTCTGTGCACTCCCAAGTATTCTTTTGCAGTTTCTACAAAAACAGTGTTTCCAAACTGCTAAATGAAAAGAACATTTCAACTCTGCAAGATGAATGCACATCTCACAAATCTGTTTCTCAGATAGCTTCTTTTTAGTTTTTATCCTGAAATAATTGCTCTTTCACCATTGGACCCAATGAGCTCCCAAATATCCATTTGCAGAATGGGGAAAAATAGAGTTTCAAACTACTGAATCAAAAGAAAGGTTTATCTCTATGAGATGAAGCAAACGTCACAAAGCAGTTGCTCAGAAAGTTTCCTTTTGGTTTTTATCAGAAGATATTATATTTTTGACTATAGGCCTCAATGTGTCCCAAATATCCCTTTGCAGATTCTACAAAAACGGGGTTTCCAAACTGCTGAATGAGAGGAAATATTCAATGTTGCAACATGAATGCACACATCACCAAGTGGTTTCTCACATAGCTTTCTTCCAGTTTTTTTCCTGGGATGTTCACTTTTTGCAATTGGTCTGAATGAGCACCCAAATTCATTCACAGAATGGACAAAAACAGTGTTTCCAAACTGCTGAATCAAAAGAAATATTTACCTCTGTGAGATGAATGCACACATTACAAAGCAGTTTCTCAGAATATTGCTTTCTAGTTTTAATCTGAAGATAATTTCTTTTTCACAATAGGCCTTAATGTGCTCCCAAATATTCCTTCACAGATTCTACAAAAACAGTGTTTCCAAAATACTGAATGAAAAGAAAAGTTAAATTCTGCAAGATGAATGCACACATCACAAAGCAATTTCTCAGATTGCTTTCTACCAGTTTTTATCCTGGGATATTCACTTTTTCTCTATTGGCCTCAATGATCTCCCAAATGTCCTTTTGCAGAATGGACAAAAACCGTGTTTCCAAAGTGCTGAATCAAGGAATGGTTTGACTCTGTGAGGTGAATGCACACATCACAAAGTAATTCCTCAGAAACTTCCTTCTAATTTTTGTCTGAAGATAATTTCTTTTTCACTTCATGTCTCAATGCGCTCCCAAATATTCCTTCACAGATTCCAGGAAGACAGTGTTTCCAAACTGCTGAATGAAAAGAAAGGTTCAACTCTACAAAATGAAGGCACACATCACAAAGTGGTTTCTCAGTTAGATTCCTTCTAGTTTTTATCGTGAAATATTCACTTTTTCAACATTGGATTCAATGAACTCCCAAATATCCATTTACAGAATGGTAAAAAACAGTTTTTCCAAACTGCTGAATCAAAAGAAGGGTTTAACTCTGTGAGATGAATACACACATAACAATTCAGTTTCTCAGAAAGCTTCCTTTTGGTTTTTATCTGAAGATATTTTCTTTTTGACTGCAGACTTCAATGTGCTCCCAAATATCCCATCACAGGTTCTACAACAACAGTGTTTCCAAACTGCTGAATCAAAAGAAAGTTTCAACTCTGCAAAATGAAGGAACAGTTTCTCAGATAGCTTCCTTCCATTTTTTATCCTGGAAAATTCGCTTTTTCACCACTGGCCTCAAAGTGGTCCTAAATGTCCATTCCCAAAATGGACAAAACAGTCTTTCCAAACTGCTGAAGCAAAAGAAACATTTAACTCTGTATGATGAATACTCACAACACAAGCAGTTTCTCAGAAAGCTTCTGTCTAGTTTTAATCTGTAGATATTTTCTTTTTCATTGCAGTCCTGAATGCACTCCTAAATATCCCTTTGAGATTCTACAAAAACAGTGTTTCCAAAGTGCTGAATTAAAAGAAACTTTTACCTCTGCGAGTTAAATGCACATATCACAAGGCGCTTTCTCAGAGAGCCTTCTATTAGTTTTCTTTTCACCCCCCAGGGATATTCATTTTTTTGCCATTGGCCTCCATGAGATTTTCAATGTCCATGAGCAGAATGGACAAAATCACTGTTTCCAAACTGCTGAATCAAAAGAAAGGTTTAGCTGTGTGAAATGAATGCAAACATCAAAAAGCAGTTTATCAGAAATTTTCTTTCTAGTTTTTATCTGAAGATATTTTCTTTTCAACCATAGGCCTCAAAGCCCTCTGAAATTTCCCTTCACAGATTTTACAAAACAGTATTTCCAAACTGCTGGATATAAAGGGAGATTTAACTCTGCAAGATGAATGCACACATCACAAAGTGGTATCCCAGATAGTTTCCTTCTAGTTTATATCCTGGGATATTTGGTTTTTCATGATTGGCCTCAATGAGCTCCGAAATGTCCATTCCCAGAATGGACAAAAACAATGTTTTCAAACTGTTTAATCAAAATAAAGTTTTATCTTTATGAAATTAATGCACACATGACACAGCAACTTCTCAGAAAGCTACTTTCTAGTTTTAATCTGAAGATTTTTCTTTTTCACTGTAGGCCTTGAAGCAATCCCAAATATGCCATTGCAGATTCTAAAAATACAGTGTTTCCAAAGTGCTGATTGAAAATAAAGGTGTATGTAACTCAGTGAGATGAATGAAGACATCACAAAGCCATTTCTCAGATAGTTTCCTTCAAGTTTTTATCATGGTGTATTTGCTTTTTCACCATTGGCCTCTATGAGCTACCAAATCTCCTTTTGCTGAATGGACAAAAACAGTGTTTCCAAACTGTTGAATCAAAGGAAATATTTAATACTATGAAATGAATGCAGATTTCACAAAGCAATTTCTCAGAAAGCTTCTTTCTGGTTTTTATGTGAAGATATTTTCTTTTTCACCATAGCCCTCAATGAGCACCAAAATGTCCATTTGCTGATTCGTGTCTCCAAGCTGTTTTATGAAAAGAAATATTTACAACTTTGAGATTAATTCACACATCACAAAATGGTTTCTCAGTTACCTTTCTTTTAGTTTTTATACAGGGATATTTGCTTTTTCGCCATTTGCCAGAATGAGCTCCCAAAAGTCCATTTGCAGAATTGACAAAAACAGTGTTTCCAAACTGCTGAATCAAAAGACAGATTTAGCTCTCTGAGATGAATGCACACATCACAAAGCAGTTTCTTAGAAAACTTCTTTCTAATTTTTATTGGAAGATATTTTCTGTTTCATGAGAGAACTCAATGCACTACCAAATATCCCTTTGCAGATTCTACAAAAACAGTGTCTCCAAACTGCTGAATGAAAAGAAAGGTTTAACTCTGCAAGATGAAAGCACACATCACAAAATGGTTTCAGAGACAGCTTCCTTCTACTTTTTATCCTGGGATATTCGCTTTTTCTCCATTGGCCTCAATGAGATCCCAAATGTACTCTTGCACAGTGGACAAAAACAACACTTCCAAACTGTTGAATCAAAATAATGGCTTACCTCTATGAGATGAATGTACATATTGCAAAGCAGTTTCTCAGAAACCATCTTCCTAACGTTTATCTGAACATACATTGTTTTTCATTATAGGCCTCTATGAACTCCCAAATATAACTTCACATATTCTACAAAAACAGTGTTTCCAAATTGCTAAATGAAAAAAATGTTTTAACTCTGCAAGATGAATGCACACATCACAAAGAAGTTTCTCATATACCTTCCTCTTAGTTTTTATGCTGGGACATTCACATTTTTTCCATTTGTCTCAATGAACTCCGAAATAGTTGCTTTTTCACTGTTGGCCTCAATGAGCCCCAGTTAAACCTTTCTTCTCATTCAGCAGTTGGAAACACTGTTTTTGTAGAATCTGTGAAGAGACATTTGGGATCTAACTGAGGCCAATGGAGAAAAAGCAAACATCCCAGGAGAAAAATGAGAAGGAAGATATTTGATAAACCACTTTGTGATGTGTCCATTCATCTTGCAGAGTTACAATTTACTTTTTATTCAACATTTTGGAAACACTGATTTTGTAGAATCTGTGAAGGGATATTTGGTAACACATTGAGTCCTGTTGTGAAAAAGAATATATCTTCAGATTAAACTACCAAGAGGTTTTCTGTGAAACTGCTTTGTGATGTGTGCATTCAACTCACAGAGTTACACTTTTCTTTTGATTCAGCAGTTTGGAAACACTGTTTTTTTCCATTCTGCATATGGATATTTGGGAGCTCATTGAAGCTATTGGTGAAAAACTGAATATCCAAGGATAAAAACTAGAAGTAAGCTATCTGAGAAAGCTCTTGTGATGCGCGCATTCATCTCACAGATTTAAACATTTCTTTTGATTCAGTAGTTTGGAAACACTCTTTTGTCCAATCTGTGAATGGCCATTTGGGAGCTCATTGAATCCAAAGGCTAAAAAGCCAAAATCCCCAGATAAAAATTTGAGAGAAACTATCTGAGAAATCACTTTGTGATGTGTGCATTCAACTCACAGAGTTAACACTTTATTTTGATTCAACAGTTTTTAAACACTGTTTTTGTTGAAACTGTGAAGGGGTATTTGTGAGCACATAGAAGCCTCTGGTGAAAAAGAAAATATCTCCAGATAAAAACTTGAAAGAAACTTTCTGAGAAACAGATTTGTGACTTATTCTTTCATCTTGCAGAGTTGAACTGTACTTTTGATTAATCAGTTTGTAAACACTGTGTTTGTTCATTCATCAAATGAACATTTGGGAGCTCATTGAGGCCAATGGTGACAAAGTGAATATCCCAAGAAAAAAAGTAGATGGATGCTATCTGAGAAACCACTTTGTGATGTGTGCATTCATCTCACAGAGTTAAATATTTCTTATGATTGAGCAGTTGGGAAACATCATTTTTGTCCATTCTGCAAATGGACATTTGGGAGCTCATTGAGGCCAATGGTGAAGAAACAAAAATCCCAACATAAAAACTCAAAGGAACCTATCTGAAAAACTGCTTTGTGATGTGTGCATTCATTTTGCAGAATTAAACTTTTTTTGATTAGTATTTGATCTTTTCTGTGAATGGACATTTTGGAGCTCATTGAGGCCAATGGCAAAAAAGTGAATATCCCAGGATAAAAACTAGAAGAATTCACTCTAAAAAACCACTTTGTGATGTGTGCATTCACCACACATTGTGAAACCTTTCTTTTAATTCAGCAGTTAGAAACACAGTTTCTATAGAATCTGTGAAGGGATATTTGGAAAGTATTGAGGCCTATGGTGAAAAAGAAGTGTATCTTCAAATAAAAACTAGAAAGGATCTTTCTGAGAAGCTACTTTGTGATGTGGGCGTTCATCCCACAGATTTAAACCTTTCTTTTCACTTAAAAATTGGGGAACACTTTTTTTTTCTATTCTGCTCATGGACATTTTGGAGCTCTTTTGAGGCCAATTGCAAAAAAATGAGTATCCCAGCATATTCACTGGAAGGTAACTATCTTACAAACTGCTTTGTGATGGATGCATTCACCTCACACGGTTAAACCTTTCTTTTCATTCTGCAGTTGGGAAACATTGTTTTTGTAGAATCTGTGAAGGGATACTTGGTAGCACATTGAGGCCTATGGTGAAAAAGAAAATATCTTCAGATAAAATCTAGAAAGAAACTTTTTGAGAAACTGCTTTGTGATGTGTGCATTCATCTCACAGAGTTAAACCTTTGTTTTGATTCAGAAGTCTGGAAACACTGTTTTTGTCCATTCTGTGAATGAACATTTTGGAGTTCATTGAGTTCAATTGTGAAAAAGTGAATATCCCAGGATAAATACTAGAAGGAAGCTATCTGAGAAACTGCTTTGAATGAGAGCATTCATCTAGCAGAGTTAAACCTTTCTTTTAATTCATCAGTTTGGAAACGTGGTTTTTGTCTGTTCTGTGAAGGGACGTTTGGGAGCTTAATTGAAAACATGGCAAAAAAGTGAATATCCCAGGATAAAAACTAAAAGGAATCTGTCTGTGAAACTTCTTTGTGATATGTTCATTCATCTTGCAGAGCTAAGCTTTTCTTTTTATGCAGCAGCTTGCAAACATGGTTTCAGTCCATTCTGCGAATTGACATTTGGGAGCTCACTGATGCCAATAGTGTTAGAGACAATATCCCAGGGGAAAAAAATTTCAAAGGAAACTATCAGAGAAACTGCTTTTTGATGTGGGACTTAACCTCTTAGAGTTAAACCTTTCTTCTCATTCAACATTTTGGAAACCCTGTTTTTGTACTATCTGCAAAGGGATATTTGGGAGCAAATTAAGGCCAATGATGAATGAGAAAATATCTTCAGATAAAAACTAGAAAGTAGCTTTCCGAGAAACTGCTTTGTGATGTGTGCATTCATCTCAGAGAATTAAACTAACTTTTATTTAGCAGTTTGAAAACACTCTTTTTGTTCATTTTGTGAATGGAGATTTTGGAACTCATTGAGGCCAATAGCCAAAGAGTGAATATCCCAGGATAAAAATAGATGGAAGCTATTTGAGAAATGACTTTGTAATGTGTGCATTTGTCTCACAGAGTTAAACCTTTCTTTGGTTCCAGCCGTTTGGAAAGACAGTTCTTGTCCATTCTGTGAATGGACATTATAAAGCTCACTGAGGCCAATAATGAATAAGTGAATATCCCAGGATAAAAACTAAGAGGAGGCTCTCTGAGAAACTGCTTCATGATGTGTGCATTCACCACGCAGATTTGAAACATTCTGCTCATTCAGCAGGTTGGAAACGCTGTTTTTGTAAAGTCTGTGAAGGGAGACTTGGGAGCACATAGAGGCCTATGGTGAAAAATATAATATCTTTGAATAAAAAATAGAAAGAAGCTTTATTAGAAACTGCTTTGTGATAGTCATGTTCATCTCTCAGAACTACAGATTTCTCTTGATTCAGCAGTATGAAAACACTGTTTTTGTAGAATCTGTGAAGGGATACTTAAGAGCACCTTGAGGCCTATGGTGAAAAATAAAATGTCTTCAGAAAAAAAAAGCAAGAGGCTTTCTGAGAAACTGCTCTGTGATGTTTGCATTCATCTCACAGAGTTAAAGCTTTCTTTTGATTCAGCAGTTTGGAATCACTGTTTTAGTCCATTCTACGAAAGGACATTTGGGATCTCATTGTGTCCAATGGTGAAAAAGAGAATATCCCAGGATAAAAACTAGAGGGAAGCTATCTAAGAATCTGAATTTGTGATATGTGTACTCCTCTCATGGAGTTAATCTTTTCTTGTTGTTCAGCAGGTTGGAAACACTGTTTTGGTAGAATCTTAGAATGGATATATGGGAGGTCATTGAGGCCAATGGTGAAAATGCGAATATCACAGAATAAAAACTATAATGAAGCTATCTGATAAACCACATTGTGATGTGTTCATTCATATCACAGAGTTAAACCTTTCTTTTCATTAAGCAGTTTGAAAAGACTGTTTTGTAAAATCTACTAAGGGATATTTGGGAGCTCAATGAGGAATATAGTGAAAAAAAATCTTCAGATTAAAACTAGAAAGAAGCTTTCTGAAAAACTGCATTGTCATATGTGCATGCATCTCACACAGTTAAACCTTTCTTTTGATCAAGCGATTTGAAAACACTGCTTTTGTCCATTCTGCAAATGGACATTTGGGATCTCATTGAAGCCAAGGGTGAAATAGAGAATATCCCAGGATTAAAACTAGAAGGACGCTATCTTAGAAACCACATTGTGATGTGTTCATTCATCTTGCAGATTTAAAACATTCATTTGATTCAGCAGTTTGGAAACTGTTTTTGTCCATTCTGTGAATGGATATTTGGGAGCTCCTTAAGGCCAAATCCCAATACAAAAACCAGAAGGAAGATATCTGAGAAACAGCTTTTTGATGTGTATGTTCATCTCACAGAACATAACTTTACTTTTCATTCAACTGTTTGGAAACACTTCTTTTGTAGAATCTGTGAAGGGATATTTGGGAGCACATTGAGGCCTATGGTGAAAAAGACCATACCTTCAGATAAAAACTAGAAATAAGCCTTCTGAGAAACTGCTTTGTGATGGGTGCATTCATCTCACAGAGTTAAATGTTTCTTTTGATTCATCAGTTTGCAAACACTGTTAATGTCCATACTGTGAATGGACATTTGGGATCTCATTGTGGGCAATGGTGAACAAGTGAATATCCCAGAATAAAAACTAGAATGAAGGTATTTGAGAAACCGCCTTGTGATGTGTGCATTCCTCTCACAGAATTTAACCTCTCCTTTGATTGAACAGTTTGGAAACACTGTTTTTGTCCATTCTCTGAATTGACATTTGGGAGCTCATACAGGCCAATGGCAAAAAGGAGAATATCCCAAGATAAAAACTAGAAGGAAGTTACCCAAGAAACTGCTTTGTGAGGTGTGCATTCATCTTGTAGGACTAACTCTTCCTTCTCATTCAGTAGTTAAAAAACCCTGTTTTTTTTTTTTTTTTTTTTTTTTTTTGTCCATTCTGCACATGGACATTTATGAGCTCCTTGAAGCCAATTGTGAAAAAGACAACATCACAGGATAAAAAAAGAAGGAAGTTACCAGAGAAAGTACTTTGTGATGTGCGCATTCATCTGGTAGAGTCAAAGCTTTATTTTCATTCAGCAGTTTGGGAGCACTGTTTTTACAGAATCTGTGAAGGGATATTTGGGAGTGCATAGAGGCCTATGGTGAAAAAGAAAATAACCTAAAGTAAAAAATAGAAAGAAACTTCTGAGAAACTGCTTTGTGATGTGTGCATTTATCTCACAGAGTTAAATTTTTCTTTTGATTTAGCAGTTTGGAAACACTGTTTTTGTCCATTGTGCAGATGGACATTTGGGAGTTCATTAGGGTCAATGGCAAAAACATGAATATCCCAACATAAAAACTAGAAGATAGCTATCTGAAAAACCGCTTTGCTTCGTGTGCATTTATCTCACAGAATTAAATCTTTCTTTTCATTCAGCAGTTTGGAAACACTCTTTTTGCTCATTCTGCAAAAGGAGATATGGGAATTCATTGAGCCCAGTGGCAAAAAAGGGAATATTCCAGGATAAACAGTAGAAAGAAGTTATCTGAAACACCACTTTGTGATGTGTTCATTCATCTCACAGAGTAAAACCTTTGTTTTCATTCAGCAGTTTGGAAACACTGTTTTTGTAGAATCTTTGAAGGCATACTTGTGAGCCCATTGATGTCTATGTTGAACAATAAAATATGTTCAGATAACTACTAGAAAAAACTCTTTATGAGAAACTGCTTTGTGATGTGTGCATTCATTCCACAGGGTTAAACCTAAGTTTTGATTCAGCAGTTTGGAAACACTGCTTTTTTTTCTATTCTACATATGGACATTTGGGAGCTGATTAAGGCCAAAGGCAAAAAAGCGAACATCCCCAGATAAAAACTAAAAAAAGTAATCTTAGAAACTGCTTTTTGATGATTGCATTCATCTCACAGAGATAATCTTTCTTTTGATTCAGCAGTTTGGAAACACTCTTTGCACATTTTGCAAATGGACCTTTGGGATCTCATTCAGGCCAATTTTGAAAAAGGGAATCTCCCAGGATAAACACTAGAAGGAAGCTATCTGAGAAACCCATTTGTGATGTGTGCATTCATCTCCCAGAGTTCAAACTTTCTTTTCACTCAGCAGCTTGCAAACAGTATTTTTGTCTATTCTGTCAATGGACATTTGGGAACTCATTGAGGCCAACAGCAAAAAAGTAACAACCCAGGATTAAAACTACAGGAAAACTATCTGAGAAACTTCTTTGTAATGTCTGCATTCATCTCGCAGAATTAAAACTTTCTTTTCATTCAGCTGTTTTGAAAAACTGTTTGTTTGTGTTTTGTTTTGTTTTTGTTTTGATCTGCAAAGGGATGTTTGGGAACCCATTGAGTTCTATGGTGAAAATAAAATATCTTCAGATAAAACTAGAAGGAAGCTTTCTGAGAAACTACATTGTGATGTATGCATTCATCTCACAGAGTTAAACGTTTCTTTTGATTCACAAGTTTGGAAAAACTTTGTCCGTTCAGCAAATGGATAGTTGGGAGCTCACTGAAGTCAATGGCAAGAAAGGGAATATCCCAGGATAAAAACTGGAAGGAAGATATCTGAGAAACAATTTTGTGATGTGCACATTCAACTCACAGTTAAACCATTTTATTTGTTCAGCAGTTTGGAAAACTATTTTTGTAGAGTTCACAAAATAATATTTGGGAGCGCATTGAGGCCTATGGTGAAAAAGAAAATATCTTCAGATAAAAAATAAAAGGAAGCTTTCTGAAAATCTGCTTTGTGATGTGTCCATTAATCCATTCACTAGTTTGGAAACACTGTTTTTATCCATTGTGCAAATGGATATTTGTGAACTCATTGAGGCCAATGGTGAAAAAGCTAATATCCCAAGATAAAAACTAGAAGGAAGCTATCTGAGATTCTGCTTTGTGATGTGTGCATTCAACTCAGACAGATAAAGCTTTCTTCCCATTTTGCAGTTTGGAAACACTGTTTAGGAGCATCTGTGAAGGGATATTTGTGAACTCATTGAGGCTAATGGTGAAAAAGCGAATATCCCAAGATAAAAACTTGAAGGAAGCTATCTGAGATTCTGCTTTGTGTTGTGATGTGTGCATTCACCTCGGACAGTTAAACCTTTCATTCCATTTAGCTGTTTGGAAACACTGTTTTGTAGCATCTGTGAGGGGATATTTGGGAGTGCATTGAGGCCTAAGGTTTAAAAGAAAATAGCTTGAGATAAAGTCTAAAAGGAATTTTTCCGAGAAAGTGCTTTGTTATGTGTGCATTTATTTCACAGAGTTAAACCTTTCTTTTGATTCAGCAGTTTGGAAACCCTGTTTTTTCCATTCTACAAATGGACATTTCAGAGCTACTTGAAGCCAAGGGTGAAAAAACGAGTATCCCAGGATAAAATCTAGATGAAAACAATCTGAGAAACCACTTTGTGGTGTGTACATTCATCTTGCAATGTTAAACCTTTCTTTTCATTCAGCACTTTGTAAACACTGGTTTTGTAGAATATCCAAAGTGACATTTTGGAGCCCATTGAGGCCAATTTAGAAAAAAGCAAATATCCCAGGATAAAAACTAGAAGGAAGGTATCACAGAAATTGCTTTGTGATATTTGCATTCATCTCACAGAGGTAAATCTTTCTTTTCACTCAACAGTTTGGAAACACCATTTTTGTAGAAACTTTGAAGGAATATTTGGGAGTGCATTGTGGCCTACAGTGAAGATGAAAAATTTACAGATAAAAACTAGAAAGAAGCTTTCTGAGAAACTGCTTTGTAATGTGTGGATTCATCTCAGAGAGTTAAAACTTACTTTTGATCAAGCAGTTTGTAAACACTGTATTTGTCCATCCAGTGAATGGAGATTTTGGAGCTCATTTAGGTCAATGGTGAAAAAGCGAATATCCCAGGATAAAAACTAGGAGGTGCGTATCCCAGAAACCACTACGTGATGTGTGCATTCATCTCACAGAGTTAAACCATTCTTTTGACTCAGCAGTTTGGAAACACTGTTTTGTCTTTTCTGTGACTGGACGTTTGGGAGTTCATTGAGGCCAATGACGAAAAAGCTATTATCCTAGGATTAAATCTACAAGGAAGCTATCTGAGAAACTGTTTTGGGATGTGTGCAATTATCTCACAGATTTAAACCCTTCTTTTCATTCAGCAGTTTGGAAACACTGTTTTTGTAGAATCTGCAAATGGATATTTTGGAGTGCATTTTTGTCTATGGTTAAAAAGGAAATATCTTCAGATAAAAAGTAGAAGGAAGCTTTCTGAGAATCTGCTTTGCAATGTGTGCATTCATCTCAGAGAATTAAATCTTTCTTTTGATTCAGCAGCTTTGAAACACAGTTTTTGTCCACTCTGTGAATAGATATTTTGGAGTTCATTGAGGTCAATGATGAAAAAGTGAATATCCTACATGGATAAACGCTAAAAGGCAGCTGTTTGGGAAACTGTTTTGTGATGTGTCCATTCATCTTGCAGAGTTAAACTGTACTTTTGATTCAGCAGTTTGGAAACACTGTTCTTGTTCATTCTGCAAATGGACATTACGAGCTAATTGAGGCCAAAGGTGTAAAAGCAAATATCCCAGGATAAAAACTGGAAGGAAGCTATCTGTGTAACCACTATGTGATGTGTGCATCCATCTCGCTGAGTTAAACTTTTCTTTTCATTCAGTAGTTTGAAAACACTGTTTTTGTAGAATCTGAGAAGGGATATTTGGGAGTGCATTGAGACCAATGGTGAAAAGAAAATATCTTCAGAAAAGAAAACTAGAAAGAAACTTTCCAAGAAACTGCATTGCAATGTGTGCATTCATTTCAGAGGGTTAAAACTTTGTTTTGATCCAGCAGTTTGTAAACACTGTATTTGTTCATCCTGTGAATGGAGATTTTGGAAGTCACTGAGGCCAATAGTGAAAAAGCAAATATCCCAGAATAAAAACTAGAAGGTGGGTATTCCAGAAACCACTTTGTGATGTGTGCATTCATCTCACAGAGTTAAACCTTTCTTTTGATTCAGCAGTTTGGAAACACTGTTTTGTCCATTCTGTGAATGGACATTTGAGAGTTCATTGAGACCAATGGCAAAAAGAGCTTATTCCAAGGTTAAATCCATAAGGAAGCTATCTTAGAATCTGCTTTGTGATGTGTGCATTCATGTCACAGAGTTAAACCTTCCTTTTGATTCAGCAGTTTGGAAACACTGTTTTTGTCCATCTGCAAAGGTATATTTGGAGTTCTTTGAGGTCAAAGGTGAAAAATCGATCATCCCAGGATAAAACTACAAGGAAGCTATCTGAGAAACTGCTTTGTGATGTGTTCAATTATCTCACAGATTTAAACCCTTCTTTTCATTCAGCAGTTTGGAAACACTGCTTTTCTAGAATCTGCAAAGGGTTGTTTTGAAGAGTATTTTGGTCTATGGTTAAAAAGAAAATGTCTTCAGATAAAAACTAGAAGGAAGATTTCTGAGAAACTGCTTTGTGATGTGTGCATTCATCTCACAGAGTTAAACCTTTCTTTTGATTCAGCAGCTTTGAAACACTGTTTTTGTCCATTCTGCAAATGGACATTTGGGACGTTATTGATTCCAATGGCAAAAAAAGTGAGTATCCCAGGATAAAAAATAGAAGGAAGCTATCTGAGAATCTAGTTTGTGATGTATGGATTCATCTCACACAGTGAAACTTTTCTTCTGATTTAGCAGTTTGGAAACACTGTTTTTGTCATTCTGCAAATGGACACTTGGGAGCTCATTGAGGTCAATGGCGAAAAGGGAGTATCTAAAGATAAAAACTAGAAGGAATCTATATGATTAACCATGATTGAGGTGGGCATTCATCTCAAAGAATTAAACATTTCTTCTCATTCAGCACTTTGTATACAATGTTTTTTGTAGAATCTACAAGTGGACATTTAGGAGCTCATTGAGGCCTATGGTGGGAAACAAAATATCTTCACATAAATACCAGAGAGAAGCTTTCTGAGAAACTTCTTTGTGATGTGTGTATTCACCATGAAGAGTTACACTTTTCCTTTGAATGAGCACTTTGGAAACACTGTTTTTCTTCGAAAGAACATTTGGGAGTTCATGGAGGCCAATAGAGAAAAAGCAAACATCCCAGGATAAAAACTAGAAGGAAGCTATCTGAAAAATCGCTTTGTCATATGTACATTCATCACGTTGCCTTAAATCTTTCTTTTCATTCAGCCTTTTGGAAACACAGTTTTTGTTGAATTTCTAAAGAGATAATCAGGAGCTCATTGAGGACAATGGGAAAAAGCTAATATCCTGAGATAAAAACTAGAAGATATCTATCTGAGAAACCGGTTTGTGATGTGTGCATTCATCTTGCAGAGTTAAACCTTTTTTATTCAGCAGTGTGTAAACACTGTTTTTGTGCAATCTGGGAATGGACATTTCGGAGTGCACTGGGGCTTATGGTGATAAATAAAAAAGATCCTGTGATGAAAATTAGAAAGAAGCTTTCTGAGAAACCACTTTGTAATGTGTGCCTTGATGTTGCAGAGTTAAACCTTTCTTTTGAATGAACACTTTGGAGAAACAGTTTTTGTTCATTCTGCGAATGGACATTTGGGAGCTCATGGAAGCCAATCGTGTAAAAGCACATAATACAGGATAAAAACTAGAAGGAAACTATCTGAAAAAAAAGTTTTATGATGTGTGCATTCATCTCACAGAGTTAAAATTTTCTTCTGATTCAGTAGTTTGGAAACACTGTTTTTGTCCATTGTAAGAATGGACATTTGGGAGCTCATTGAGGCCAATGGTCAAAGAGCAAATATCCCAGAATAAAAAACCATTTTGTGATGTGTGTATTCACCTTGCAGACTTAAACCTTTCTTTTCATTCAGCATCTTGGAAACATTGTTTTTGTAGAATCTGCGAGGGGCTATTTGGGAGCACATTGAGGCCTATGGTGAAAAAGAAAATATCTCCAGACAAAATCTAGAAAGAAGTTTTCTGGAAAACTGATTTCCAATGTGTGCATGCATCTCACAGAGCGAAAACTTTCTTTTGTTCCAGCAGTTTGGAAACACTGTTTTGTCCATTCTGTGAATGGACATTTGTGAGCTCATTTTGGTCAATGGTGTAATAGCAAATATCCCAAAATAAAAACTCGAAGGAAGGTATTTGAGAAACCAATTTGTGATGTGTGCATTCATGTCCCAGAGTTACAACTTTCTTTTCATTCAGCAGTTTGGAAACACTTTTTTTGTCTTTTCTGTCAATGGATATTTGGGAGTTCATTGAGGCCAGTAATGAAAAAAGCCTTTATCCCAGGATAATGTCTAGAACAAAGCTATCTGCAAAATCACTTTGTGATGTGTGAAAAAGAAGTTGTGGTCAGATAAAACTAGAGAGAAGCTTTCTGAGAAATTGATTTGTGGTACATGCATTCTTTTCAGAGAGTTAAAACTTTCTTTAGATTCAGCAGTATGGAGACACTGCTTTATTTTTTTAATTCAGCAAGTAGACATTTGTGAGTTCATTGAGGCCAATTTTTTTTTTAATTTATTTATTATTATTATACTGTAAGTTGTAGGGTACATGTGCATAACATGCAGGTTTGTTATGTGCTGTACCTTGTTGGTGTGCTGCACCCATCAACTCGTCATTTGTCAGGTATAGCTCTCAATGCAATCCTCCCCTTCCCACTCCCATGATAGGCCCCAGTGTGTGATGTTCCCTTCCCGAGTCCAAGTGATCTCATTGTTCAGTTCCCACCCTGAGTGAGAACATGGGTGTTTGGTTTTCTGTTTCTTGTGATGGTTGCTGGAAATGATGGTTTCCAAGCTGCATCCCATGTCCCTACAAAGGACACAAACTCATCCCTTTTTATGGCTGCATGGAAGTGTTCCATGAGGTGTATATGTGTACTTATTTTCTTAATCAATCATGCTGATGGACATTTGGGTTGATTCAAAGTCTTTGCTATTGTGAATAGTGCTGCAATAATAACATACGTGTGCATGTGTCTTTTATAGCATGTAGGTATAATCTTTGGGTATATCCCAGTAATGGGATGGCTGGGTCATATGGTGCATCTAGTTCTAGATCCTTGATTGCCATACTGTTTCCATAATGGTTGAACTAGTTTACAATCCCATAACAGTGTAAAAGTGTTCCTATTTCTCCACATCCTCTCCAGCACCACATTTGTTTACAGCTTTTTAATGATGGCTTCATTCTAACTGGGTGTGAGATGGTATCTCATTGTGGTTTTGATTTGCATTTCTCTGATGGCCAGTGATGATGAGCATTTTTTCATGTTTGTTGGCTGTATGAATGTCTTCTTTTGAGAAATGTGTTCCTCCTTTGCCCACTTTTGATGGGGTTGTTGTTTTTTCTTGTAAATTTGTTTGAGTTCTTTGTAGGTTCTGGATATTAGCCCTTTGTCAGATGAGTAGATTGCAAAAATTTTTCTCCCCATTCTGTAGGTTGCTTACTGTTCTACACTCTGATGTTAGTTTCTCTTGCTGCAGGCTGCTGGTTGTGAGATCCATTTGTCGAATTTTGGCTTTTGCTGCCATTGCTTTTGTTGTTTTGAGCATGAAGTCGTTGCCCATGCCTATATGCAGATATGGGTACTACCTAGGTTTTTCCTCTAGGATTTTTTTATGGTATTAGGTCCTAACATTTAAGTCTCTAATCCATCTTGAATTAATTTTTCGTATAAGGGTAAGGAAAGGATCCAGTTTCAGCTTTCTACTTATGGCTAATGATTACTAGCACCATTTCATTAAATAGAATCATGCTCTTTCTCTAGGTTTGTCGAGGAATAGGGTAAACATGGAGTGGTGTATTATTTCTGAGGACTCTGTTCACCATTTCCCATTGGTCTATGTCTCTGTTTTGGTACCAATTGCCATTACTGTTTTGGTTACTGTAGCCTTGTAGTATAGTTTGAAGTCAGGTAGCGTGATGCCTCCAGCTTTGTTCTTTTGACTTAGGATTGTCTTGGAGATCACGGGCTCTTTTTTGGTTCCATATGAACTTTAAACAGTTTTCAATTCTGTGAAGAAGCTTCATTGAGAGTAGCTTGATGGGGATGGCATTGAATCTATAAAATTACCTTTAGGCAGTATGGCCATTTTCACGATATTGATTCTTCTATCCATAGGCATGGTATGTTCTTCCATTTGTTTTGTGTCCTCTTTGATTTCACTGAGCAGTGGTTGTAGTTCTCCTTGAAGGTCCTTTACATCCCTTGTAAGTTGGATTTCTAGGTATTTTATTCTCTTTGAAGCAATTGTGAATGGAAGTTCATTCACGATTTGGCTCATGTTTGTCTGTTATTGGTGTATAAGAATGCTTGTGATTTTTGCATTAATTTGTATCCTGAGACTTTGCTTCCAGAAGTTGCTTATCCAGCTTGGGGAGATTTTTTAAGGCCGAGACAATGGGATTTTCTAAATATACAATCATGTCATCTACCGAGAGGACGATTTGACTTCTTCTTTTCCTAACTGAATACCCTTGATTTCTTTCTCTTGACTGATTGCCCTAGCCAGAACTTCAATACTATGTTGAAAAGAGGTGGTGAGAGAGAGGGGCATCCTGTCTGTGCCAGTTTTCAAGGGAATTTTCAGTTTTGCCCATTCAGTATGATATTGGCTGTGGGTTTGTCATAAATAGCTCTTATTATTTTGAAAGTGCGTTCCATCAATACCCGAATTTATTGGCGTTTTTTAATGAGGCTGTTGAATTTTTGTCAAAAGCCTTTTCATCTATTAAGTAATGTGTGGTTCTTGTCTTTGGTTCTGTTTATATGCTGGATTATGTTTATTGATTTCGAATGTTGAACCAGCCTTGCATCAGGGATGAAGCCCACTTGATCATGGTGGATAAAAGCTTTTTTGATAATGTTGCTGAATCCGGTTTTGCCAGTATTTTATTGAGGTTTTGCATCGATGTTCATCAGGGATATTGGTCTAAAATTCTCTTTTTTGTTAATGTCTCTGCCAGGCTTTGGTATCAGGATGATGTTGGCCTCATAAAATGAGTTAGGGAGGATTCCCTCTTTTCTATTGATTGGAATAGTTTCCAGAAGGGAATGGTGCAGCTCCTCCTTGTACCTCTGGTAAATTCAGCTGTGAATCCATCTGGTCCTGGACTTTTTTTGGTTGGTAGGCTATTAATTATTGCCTCAATTTCAGAATACTACTGTTGGTCTATTCAAGGGGATTCAACTTCTTCCCTGGTTTAGTCTTGGAAAATTAGTAGTGTCAGTATCCATTTCTTCTAGATTTTCCAGTTTGACTAGCGTGAGGTGTTTTATAGTATTCTCTGATGGTGGTTTGTGTTTCTGTGGGGTCGGTGGTGATATCCCTTTATCAATTTTAATTGGCCAATAGATTTGATTCTTCTCTCTTTTCTTCTTTATCCAGTCTTGCTAGTGGTCCTGTCCAATTTTGTTGATCTTTTCAAAAACCAACTCACCGTTTAAGTAATTTTTGGAGGGTTTGTCTCTATCTCCTTCAGTTCTGCTCTGATCTTAGTTATTTCTAGCCTTCTGCTAGCTTTGGAATAATGTTTGCTCTTGCTTCTCTAGTTCATTGCGATGTTAGAGTGTCAATTTTGATCTTTCCTGCTTTCTCTTGTGGGCATTTAGTGCTATAAATTTCCCTCTACACACTGCTTTAAATGTGTCCCAAGAGATTCTGGTATGTTGTATCTTTGTTCTCATTGGTTTCAAAGAACATCTTTATTTCTGCCTTCATTTCGTGATGTACCCAGTAGTCATTCAGGAGCAGGTTGTTCAGTTTCCATGTAGTTGGGTGGTTTGATTGAGTTTCTTGAGTGAGTTCTGGTTGGATTGCGTGGTCCTGAGAGAGACAGTTTGTTTATAATTTCTGTTCTTGTACATTTTGCTGAAGTGCTTTACTTCCAATTCACGTGGTCAATTTTGGAATAAGTATGATGTGGTGCTGAGAAGAATGTATATTCTGTTGATTTGGGGTGGAGAGTTCTATAGATGTCTGTGCAGGGTCTGCTTGCTGCAGAGATGAGTTCAATTCCTGGATATCCTTGTTAACTTTCTGTCTCGTTGATCTGTCTAATGTTGACAGTGGGTGAAGTCTCCCATTATTATTGTATGGGAGTCTAAGTCTCTTTAATAAGTCTCCTAAGGACTTGCTTTTATGAATCTAGGTGCTCCTGTATTGGGTGCATATATATTTAGGATAGTTAGCTCTTCCTGTTAGTTGATCCCTTTACCATTATGTAATGGCCTTGTTGTTTGTCTCTTTTGATCTTTGATGGTTTTAAACTCTGTTTTATCAGAGACTAGTATTGCAACCCCACTTTTTTGTTCTCCATTTGCTTGGTAAATCTTCCTCCATCCCTTTATTTTGAGCCTATGCTTATGTCTCTGCGTGTAGAATGGGTCTCTGAATACAACAGACTGATGGGTCTTGACTCTTTATCCAGTTTGCCAGTCTGTGTCTTAATTAGACATTTAGTCCATTTACATTTAAGGTTAAGATTGTTATGTGAACTTGATCCTGCCATTATGATATTAACTGGTTATTTTGCTCATTAGTTGATGCAGTTTCTTCCTAGCCTCGATGGTCTTTGTTTGTATTTTGAGATGGCTGCTACCGGTTTTTCCTTTCCATGTTGAGTACTTCCTTCAGGGTCTCTTGTAAGGCAGGCCTAGTGGTGACAAAATCTCTAAGCATTTGCTTATCTGTAAGAGATTTTATTTCTCCTTCACTTATGAAACTTAGTTTGGCTGGATGCAGTACGGGTTTAAAATTCTTTTTCTTTAAGAATGTTGAATATTGGCCCCACTCTCTTCTGGCGGAGGTTTCTGCGAGAGATCTCTGCTGTTAGTCCTGATGGGCCCTTTGTGGGTAACCGACCTTTCTCTCTGGTTGCCTTAAGATTTTCCTTCATTTCAACTTTGGTGAATCTGGCAATTATGTGTCTTGAGTTGCTCTTCTCGAGATATCTTTGTGGCGTTCTCTGTATTTCCTGGATTTGAATGTTGGCCTGCCCTACTAGGTTGGGGAAGTTCTCTGGATGATATCCTGAAGAGTGTTTTCCAACTTGGTTCCATTTTCCCTCACTTTCAGGCACCCCAATCAGGCTATTAGATTTGGTCTTTTACATAATCCATACTTCTTGCAGGCTTTGTTCATTTCTTTTTTCTTCTTTTTTCTTTTGGTTCTCTTCTGGCTTCATTTCATTCATTTGATCCTCAATCACTGATACTCTCTTTCTTCCAGTTGGTGGTGAGTTACTGAAGCTTGTGCATTTTGTCCGCATTATTTCGTGTCATGGTTTTCATCTCTTTCATTTAGTTTATGACCTTCTCTGCATTAATTACTCTAGCCATCAATTCTTCCACTTTTTTCCAAGATTTTTAGTTTCTTTGCGCTGGAGTGCGTAATTCCTCCTTTAGCTCTGAGAAATTTGATGGACTGAAGCCTTCTTTTCTCATCTCGTCAAGTCATTCTCCGTCCAGCTTTGATCCGTTGCTGGCGATGAGCTGCTGACTCCTTTGCGGGGAGATCGCTCTTGTTTTGAATTTCCAGCTTTTCTGCCCTCCTTTTCCCCATCTTTGTGGTTTATCTGCCTCTGGTCTTTGGTGATGGTGATGTACTGATGGGGTTTTGAATTGGCGTTGTCCCTCCTGTTTTAGTTTTCCTTCTAACAGTCAAGGACCCTCAGCTGTAGGTCTGTTGGAGGTGGCGAGGTCCCACACTCAGACCCACATTTGCCTGGGTATCAGCAGCAGAGGCTGCAGAAGATAGAATATTTCCTGAACAGCAAGTGTGCCTGTCTGATTCTTGCTTTGGAAGCTTCCTCTCCAGGGGGTGTACTCCACCCTGTGAGGTGTGGGGTCAGACTGCCCCTAGTGGGGATGTCTCCCAGTTAGGCTACTCAGGTCAGGGACCCACTTGAGCAGGAGTCTGTCCTTCTCAGATCTCAACCTCCGTGTTGGGGAGATCCACTGCTCTCTTCAAAGCTGTCAGACAGTGGATTTCAAAATGCACAGCGGTGTCTGCTGCTTTTGTTATTGTTTGCAATGCCCTGTCCCCAGGGTGGAGTCTGCAGAGACAGGCAGGTTTCCTTGAGTTGCTGTGAGCTCCACCAAGTTCGACTTCCCAGCAGCTGTTTACCTACTTAGCCTCACAGCAATGAGAGCCCCTCCCCAGCCTTGCTGCTGCCTTGCAGGTAGATCACAGACTGCTGTGATAGCAATGAGGAGGCTCTGTGGGTGTGGGACCCTCCCGGCCAGGTGTGGGATATGATCTCCTGGTGTGCCTGGTAAAGCGCAGTATTGGGGTGGGAGTTACCCGATTCTCCAGGTGTTGTGTGTCTCAGTTCCCCTGGCTGGGAAAGGTTCCCTTCCCCCTTGCGCTTCCCAGGTGGTGATACCTAGCCCTGCTTCAGCTCTCGCTGGTCGGGCTGCAACAGCTGACCAGCACCAGATGGGTGGCACTCCCCAGTGAGATGAACCCAGTACCTCAGTTGAAAATGCGAAATCACCGGTCTTCTGTGTTGCTGGTGCTGGGAGTTGAAGACTGGAGCTGCTCCCTATTCGGCCATCTTGCTCCGCCCCCCCGAGGCCAATTTTTAATTCAGCAAGTAGACATTTGTGAGTTCATTGAGGCTAATGATAAAAAACAAATATACCACGATAAAAACTAGAAAGAAACTATCTTAGAAACGGGTTTGTGATGTACACATTTATCTCATAGAGTTAAACTTTCTTTTCATTCAGCAGTTTGTAATCATTGTTTTAGTAGAAAATCTGAAGGGCGTGATACCTGTAGAAATTCTGATTGAAAAAATACCTTCAGATTAAAACTAGGAAGAAACTTTCTGAAAACTGTGCTGTGATGTGTGCATTCACCTCACAGGTTTAAACCTTTCCTTTCATTCAGCAGTTTGAAAACACTGTGTTTGTGTACTCTGTGAATGGCATTTGGGAGCCCATTGAGGCCAATGGTGATAAAGGGAATATCCCAGGATGAAAACTAGAAGGAAACTATCTGACAAACCACTTTGTGATATGTGCATTCACACAGATTTAAAAATTCATTTGATTGAATACTTTGTAAACCCGGTTTTTTCCATTCTGTGAATGGCCATATGGGATCTCATTGAGATCAATGGCAAAAAAGGGAATATATCAAGATAAAAACTGTAAGGAAGCTACTTGAGAAACTGCTTTTGTGATATTGAATTCATTTGCAGGATTAAACCTTGCTTTTTCTTTTTTTAAAATTTATTTATTATTATTATACTTTTAAGTTGTAGGGTACATGTATAGCGTGCAGGTTTGTTACATATGTATGCTTGTGCCATGTTGGTGTGCTGCGCCCATCAACTCGTCATTTACATCGGGTATAACTCCCAATGCAATCCCACTCCCCTCCCCCTCCCACGACAGGTACGATTGTGTGATGTTCCCCCTTCCTGAGTCCAGTGATCTCATTGTTCAGTTCCCACCTATGAGTGAGAACATGCGGTGTTTGGTTTTCTGTTCTTGTGATAGTCTGCTAGAATGATGGTTTCAGCTGCATCCATGTCCCTACAAAGGACACAAACTCATCCTTTTTATGGCTGCATAGTATTCCATGTGTATATGTGCCACATTTTCTTAATCCAATCTGTCACTGGACATTTGGGTTGATTCCAAGTCTTTGCTATTGTGAATAGTGCATAATAAACATGCGTGTGCATGTGTCTTTATAGCAGCATAATTTATAATCCTTTGGGTATATCCCAGTAATGGGATGGCTGGGTCATATGGTACATCTAGTTCTAGATCCTTGATCACCATACTATTTCCATAATGGTTGAACTAGTTTACAATCCACCAACAGTGTAAAGTGTTCTATTTCTCCACATCCTCTCCAGCACCTGTTGTTTCTGACTTTTGTGATAGCCATTCTAACTGGTGTGAGATGGTATCTCATTGTGGTTTTTGATTTGCATTTTCTCACAGTGGCCCAGTGATGAGCATTTTTTTCACAAAGCCAGCCAGTCTGTTGGCTGTATGAATGTCTTCTTTTGAGAAATGTCTGTTCATATCCTTTGCCCACTTTTTGATGGGGTTGTTTGTTTTTTTCTTGTAAATTTGTTTGAGTTCTTGACAAATGGGATCTAATTAAACTAAAGAGCTTCTGCACAGCAAAAGAAACTACCATCAGAGTGAACAGGCAACCTACAGAATGGGAGAAAATTTTTGCAATCTACTCATCTGATAAAGGGCTAATATCCAGAACCTACAAAGAACTTAAACCTTGCTTTTCATTCAGCTCTTTGGAAATACTGTTATTGGAGAATGTGCAAAGGGATATTTGGGAACACATTGAGGCCTAGGTTGAAAAAAATATATTCATGTAAAAATGAGAAATAATAATTCAGAGATAATGTTTTGTTATGTGTGCATTCATCTCAAAGAGGTAAATATTTTTGATTCAGCAGCTTGGAAATACTCTTTTTGTCCATTCTGTGAATGGAGATTTGGTTGCTAATTGAGGCCAATGGCAAAATAGTGAATGTAGCAGCATAAAAAATAACAGGAAGCTATACAAGAAACCACTTTGCAATTTGTGAATTCATCCTGCAGAGCAAAACCTGTCTTTTCATTCAGCAGTTTGGAAACCTGCTTTGTCCATTCTGGGAACAGACATTTGGGAGCTCATTGAGCCCAATGGTGAAAAATCAACTTTCCCAGGATAAAAGAAAGAGGAAGCTATCTGAGAAACGACTTTGTGATGTCTGCATTCATCTCACAGATTTAAAGGTTTCTTTTCATTTAGCAGTTTGGAAACACTGTTTTTGTAGAATCTGTGAAGGGATATTTGGGAGTGCATTGAGGCCTATGGTGAAATAGAAAATATCTTCAGATAATAACTTTCTGAATCTTTCTGAGAAACTGCTTTGTGACGTGTATATTCATCTCACAGAATTAAACTTTTATTTTGATTCAGCAGTTTAAAAACATATTTTTTTCCCATTGCACCAATACACCATTGGGCTGACGATGAAAAAGCAAATACCACAGAATAAAAATGGAAAGCAAGCTATCTGAGAAACTGCTTTGTGATGTGTGCATTAAAATCACACAGTTAAACATTTCCTTTGATTCAGCAATTAGGAAACACTGGTTTTGCCCATTCTGCAAATGGACATTTGGAAGCTCATTGAGGCCAATGGCCAGGATAAATACTAGAAGGAAGCTGTCTGAGAAACTGCTTTGTAAGATGTGCTGAATGAAAACAAAGTTTTAACTCCTCGAGATGAATGCACACATCATGAAGCAGTTTCTCAGGTAGCTTCCTTCTAGTTTTTATTCTGGGATATACCCTTTTTTGCCATTGGCCTCAGTGCACTTCCAAATTTCCATTCACAGAATGCACAAAAATGGTGTTTCGAAACTGCAGAATGAAAAGCAAGGTTAAACTCTGTGAGATAAAGGCACACACCACAAAGCAGTTTCTCAGAAAGCTTTTTTCATTTTTTATCTGAGGTTATTTCCTTTTTTACCATAGGTCTCAATGCTGCCCCAAATATCCCTTTGTAAATTCTACTAAAACACTTACCAAACTGCTAATGAAAAGAAAAGTTTAACTCTGCAAAATGAATTCACACATCACAAAGCGATTTTTGAGTGAACTTCCTTCTGGTTTTTATCCTGGTGCATTCACTTTTTTGCCTTTGGCCTCAATGAGCTCCCAAATGTCCATTTGCTGAATGGACAAAACAAGTGTATCCAAACTGCTGAATCAAAGGAATGGTTTTAATCTTTGAGGTGAATGCACACATCACAAAGCAGTTTCTCAGAAAATTTCTCTCCAGCTTCATTTGATGCTATTTTCTTTTTCACTGTAGAAGTCAATGTGCTTTCAAATATCCCTTCACAGTTTCAACAAAAACAGTGATTCTCAAGAGCTGAATGCAAAGAAATGTCTAACTCTGTGAAATGAATCCACACATCACAAATCCTTTTCTCAGATAGCTTCATTTTAGTTTTTATGCTGGGATATTTGTTCTTTTGCCATTGGCCACAATGAGCTCCCAAATGTCCATTTGAATAACGTGTTTCCAAATTTCTGAAACAAAGGAAAGGTTTGTCTCTGTGAGATAAATGCACACATCACAAGGCAGTTTCCCAGAAAGCTTCTTTCTAGTTTTTATCTACAGATATTTTCTTTTTCAACATAGGCTTAAATGAGCTCCCAAATGTCTATTTGCAGATTCCACAAAGAGAGTGCTTCAAAAACTGCTAAATGAAAAGAAAGATTTACCTAATCAAGATGAATGCACACATCACAAAGCGGACTCTCTGATAACTTTCTTCTAATTCTTATTCTGGGATATTCACTTGCTCACAATTGGCCTTGATTAGCTCTCAAATGTCCATTCAAAGAAAGGACAAAAACAGTGTTTCCAAACTGCTGAGTCAAAAGAAAGGTTTATCTCTGTGAAATGAATGCACACACCATCACAAAGCAGTTTCTCAGAAAGCTTCTTTCTACTTTTTATATGGAGATATTTTCTTTTTCATGATAGACCTCAACACATGCCCAAATATTCCTTCACAGATTCTACAAAAACAGTTTTTCCAAACTGCCAAATCAAAAGAAAGATTTAACTCTGTGAAATGAGTGCAGACAGCAATCACAAAGAAGTTTCTCAGAAAGTATCTTTCTAGTTTTGATCTGAAAATATTTTCTTATTCACCATAGGCCCCAATGCACTCTCAAATATCCCATCACAGATTCTACCAAAACAATGTTTGCAAACTGCTGAATCAAAAGAAATACTTAAATGTGTGAAATGAATGCACACATCACAGAGTGGTTTCTCAGATAGCTTCATTATAGTTTTTATCTTAGGATATTTGCTTTTTTGTTATTGGCCTCAATGAGCTCTCAAACTCCATTTGCAGGATGGACAATAACAGTTTTTCCATACTGGTGAATCAAAATAAAGGTTTAACTCTGTGAGATGAATACACCCATCACAAAGCAGTTTATAAGAAAGCTTTTTTCTAGTTATTATCTGAATATGTTTTCTTTTTCATCCTTTGCCTCAAAGCACTTCCAAATGTCCATTCGCATTACATAAAAAGTTTCCAAACTGCTGAATGAAAAGAAAGGTTTATCTCTGCAAGATGATAGCACACCTCACAATGCAGTTTCTAACATAGATTCCTTCTGGTGTTTATCCAGGGATATTTGCTTTTTTGCCATTGGCCTCAATGAGCTCCCAAATGTCCATTGCTCGAAAGGACAAAAACAGTGTTTCCAAACAGCTGAATAGAAACAAATGTTTAACTTTTTGAAAGGAACGCAGAAATCACAAAGCAGTTTCTCAGAAAGCATCTTTCTAGTTTTTATCTCAAGATATTTTCCTTTTCATCAAAGGCCTCTATATGCTCCCAAATATACCTTCACAGACGCTACAAAAACAGTGTTTCTAAACTGCTGAATGAAAAGAAAGGTTTATCTCTGTGAGGTGAAAGCACACATCACAAAGAGGTTTCTCAGACAGCTTCCTTCTAGTTTTTATCCAGGAATGTACGCTTTTTTGCTTTTGGCATCGATTAGCTCCCAAATGTTCATTCACAGAATAGACAGAAACAGTGTTTCCAAATTGCAGATTTAAAAAAAATGTTTAATTCTGTGAAACAAATACACACATCACAATGCATTTTCTCAGAAAGCTTCTTTCTAGTTTTCATCTAAAGATATTTTCTTTTTCAACACAGGCCTCTATGCACTCAGAAATAAACCTTCACAGATTCTACAAAACAGTGTTTGCAAACTGCTGAATGAAAAGAAAGTGTTAACTCTGTGAGATGGATGCACATATCCCAAAGCAGTTTCTCACAAATCTTTGTAGTTTTTATATGAAGATGTTTTCTTTTTCACCATAGTCCCAGTGCCATCCAAAATATATCTTTGCTGTTTCCACAAAAACAATGTTTCCAAACACCTGGATGAAAAGTAAAGTTTATATCTGCCAGTTGAATGTACCCATTATGAAGCAGTTTATCACATAACTTCCTTCCATTTTTATTCCTGGAATATTCACATTATCACCATTTACCTCAATGAGCTCCCAAATGTCCATTTACAGAATGGACAAAAACAGTGTTTCCAAACTACTGAATCAAAAGAAAGGTTTAAATCTGTGAGAAGAATGCACACATCACAAAGTGGATTCTCAGATAGCTTCCTTCTAGTTTTTATTCTAGTATATTCACTTTTCCTCCATTGGCCTTGATGAGCTCCCAAATGTCCATTCACAGAATGGGCGAAACAGTGTTTCAAAGCTGCTGAATGAAAAGAAGGTTTAATTATGTGAGATGAATGCACATAAAGCAAAGTGGTTTCTCAGATAACTTCCTTCTATTTTTTATCCTGGGATATTCGCTTTTTCGTTCTTGGCCTCATTGAGATCCCAAAAGATCATTCACAGAATTGACAAAAACAGTTTTTCCAAACTGCTGAATCAAAAGGAAGTTTGCTCTTAGAATTAAGAATGCACATCCACAGAAATGGATTTTTCGCTTGCTTAAATGTATCCTGAATGTTCACTTTATCATTTTGCATATTGAAAATCAAATATACATTTGCACAGAATATAAAACAGTGTTTCGGCATCAAATGAAAGAAAGATTTAGGGAATTTTGGTAGGAACAGATGGCGAATAGGAACAGCTCGATCTCCAACTCAAGCGCCGTAACCCTACAGAAGGCCAGTGATTTCTGCATTTTTCTGCTTTAGAAGTACCGGTTCCCATCTCACTGTGAAAAGAGAAGTGCAGACTGATCAGTGCTGGTCAGCTGCCTTGAATATGGCAAAGAGAGCTAAACAAGAAGCTGACCAGTACTCTCCACCTGGGAGGCGCGGAGAGAGAAGGGAATCCGCGCCTTACCCTGGCCAGAAAGGGCTGAGACACAACACCTGGAAAATCTAGGTAACTCCCACCCCATCTTGCTTTAAGCAAACAGGCACACCAGAGATCATCATCCACCTGGCGGGAGGTCCAGCCCGGGCCTCCTCGTTGCCACTGGCACAGCAGATCTGTGATCCCTACAGCCAAGAGAAAACCTTAAGCTGAGAGGCTAGAGGCTGCGCCCGCCAGCTACTGGGAGAGCTTAGAAGCCATTAAAATAAAGCTGCTGGGGAGAGCTCAAGCAGTGGAGCTCAAAGCGGCTCAAGGGAAACCTGCCTATCTCTATGAGCTCCACCTCTAGGGGACCAGGCACAGCTTCTGCATAACCCAACAACAACAACAACAACAAAGCAGCAGAAAACTCTGCAGGCATAAAGCGACTCTGTCTGACAACTTCCAGAGAAGAGCAGTGGATCTCTCCCAACACGAGTACAAGAGATCAGAAAGGACAGACTGCCCCTGCTCCGGTGATCCCTGGCCCCTGATGCCATCTCATACTTCGAGAGCCATCCCCACAGGGACAGTCTGAGGCACCCCACACCTCACAGGGTGGGAGTATACCCCTGAGCTTCCAAAGCAAAGTCAGACAGGTGCACTCATGAAACAGAAATCTTCTATCTTCTGCGGCCTCTGCTGCAATGCAACCCAAACAAACAGGGTCTAAGTGGACCTCATGTCTCCATGGAGACCTACAGCTAGGGTCTAGCTATTTAGAAGGAAAACTATAAACAGGAAGGGCCTACACCTAAAAACCCCCATGTGGTACACTCCACCCATCCCTTAAAGGCCAGAGGCCAGAGTAAAAATACAAAAGGTGAGGAAACAGCAAGGCAGAAAAGCTGGAATTTTAAAATAAGGCACATCTCCCGGCAAGGCGCAGCTCCTCCCCTTATGTAACAGATCAAGCTGGAATGGAAAATGACTTTGACAGGATGAGAAAAGCTTTAGTCCATAAATTTCTTTAGAGCTAAAGGAGAGGAATTATTGTACCCAAAGCGCGAAACTAAATCTGAAAAACGTGGAAGAATTGGCCAGGCTAGACTAATTATTAGAAGATCCGCCATGAAATGAAACCAGATGAAAACGCAGCCGAAATCGTGACAATGCAAGCTGATGACCATTTCGATCAAACTGGAAAGAAAAGAAATGCTCAATTTAGGATCATCCCGATGAAATAGGCGGCAGAAAAGAAAACCAAAAAGAAAAGAAATGAGCAAAGCCTGCCAAGTATGGGATTATGTAAAAGATTAATCTCCATCTAGTTGAGGTGCACACAAGTGAAAATGGAACCAAGTTGGAAAACACTCTTCAGGATATCAATCCAAGAGAAGACACACGCCCTAAATTGGGCAGGCCCAGCAGCACCAAATCCAAATGAAGGCATACAAGATACTCCTCCTGCCAGAAGGCAACTCCAGACACATAATTTGCCAGATTCACCAAGTTGAAATGAAGGAAAAATCTTGGGCAGCCAGAGAAAGGTCAGGTTACCCCACAAAGGAAGCCCTCGGACTCTGACAGATCCTCTAATGGCTAGAACTCTCCAAGCCCAGAAGAAAGAGTAGGGGCCCAGCTACTTATTTCTACAAAAAGAAAAAGGTACAACCCCGGAATTTCCTGTCAATGACCTAGTTTCATAAGTGAATAAATCCTTATACAGATAAACCAAATGCTTCCCAAGTTTTGTCACCACTAGGCCTGCCTTACTGAGACCCTGGAAGGCATCAACATGGAAAGGAACAGCGGTACCAGCCATTGCAAAACATGCCAAAATGTAAAAATACATCAGGCTAAAGGAAGAAACTGCATGTATAACTTCTTAGGCAATAAACGTTAATATCAACAATGGCGGGATCAAAAAGAGTTCTTTTTATAACAATCTTAACCTTAAAATGCCAGCCCGTTTCAATGCTCCAATAGAAAAAGGCCTGGGCCCAACCCGACTGGATGAGGAAGTCAGGCCAATATCAGTCTGCACCTGTATGGCTAGGAGGACCCATCACCACGCAGAGACATACATGAAACAAAATAGAAAGTTGGGAAGATTTACCAAGTGAAGAACAAAAAGCAGGGGTTGCAATCCACTAGTCTCTGATAAAACGGACTTTAAACAATCAAGATCAAAGAGACAAGAGGCCATTACATAATGGTCAAGGTCAATTCAACAGGAAGAGCTAACTATCCTAAATATATGTACCCAATACCGAGAACTTTTAGATTCCACCAGCAATAAGTCACTTAAGGGCTTACAAAGGGAGGCCCAGAGCTCCCCTTACAATAAGCAAGCCGGGAGACTTCCAGCACTCACTGTCAACATTGAACAGATCAAGTTAGAAAGTGCCGAGATGCTTAGAATTGCGAATGTCTGCATGTAAGCAGACCTAATGAACATCATATAGAACTCACTTTTAAATCAACAGAATATACATTCTTCTCAGCTTACACATCATGCCTCCAGTGGCCATATATAATTGAGTAAAACTCCTCATGTAAATGCTTAAAGGCAAAGAAATTATAACCAAACTGTCTCAGACCACAATTGCAATCAAACTGAGCTAGGACTAAAAACTCAAATAAAGCCACTCCAACTACACTGAAACTGGAACAAGCCTGCTCCTGGATATTTCTAGATTTTGCATCACGGAAATGAAGGCCAGAAATAAAATCTTCTTTTAGAGCCAATGAAGGAACAAAGATGCAACATACCCAGAATCTCTGGGACTTTATTTTAAAAGCTTAATGTACAGAAATTTATGTACTAAATGCCTGGAAAGCAGGAAGATCCAGGGTGTGCTCTAACACCTTGCCATTCAAAAAGAACTAAACCAGAAGCCAGCAATTTGAAGCTGGCAGAGGAAGCGAAAGGCTCGCTAGATCAGAGCCATTGGAAGGGAGGCCGAGGGGCAACCCTCCAAATCAATGAATCCAAGGTTGGTTTTTGAAAGATCAACAAAGATTGACAGACCACTAGCAAAGATATAATAAGAAGAAAGAAGAAGAATCAAATCGGCATAATTAAAATAATGATAAAGAGGATATCACCCACCAACCCCACAAATACAAAACTAAATAGAATACTATAAACCTCTTCCCTTGTCAGCTGACCCTAGAAAGAAAAGAAATGGATGCATTCCACGGACACTTGCTCTTCCATTCATAGGAAAGTTTCGTTGAATCCCTAGAATAGAATAGCCATTAGAAACACAGAAGTGGGGCAATAATTAATAGCCTACCAACCAAAAGTCAGGATAGGATGGATTCACGGCTGATTCTGCCAGAGGGTATAGAGAGGAAGGTTGGTGCCATTTCCTTCGACTATTTTCCAATCAATGAAAAGTCTCTAACTCATTTATAAGTAATCATCCATATGATACCCAAAAGTCACAAATTTTATAAAAAGAGAATTTTGGGCCAAATATCCACAATTAGACATCAATTACAGAAATCCTCAATAAAATGCTGTGACCAGTTCGGCAGCATAAAAAGCTTATCCACGCGAGTCCATTGACTGTCCACAAGTTGAATTCACAAAGGCTGGATTCAACGTGCCAAATCAATAAGCATAATCCAGCATATCCCTTGGGCCGAAAGGCCGAGGAGCCACGTTGCTCCTCAATACGTGCGAAAAAGGCTTTTGTAAAATTCAACAGCCCTTCATGCTAAGCGCTCAATAAATTCGGTATTGATGGAGCGTGCCTCCAAAATCATAAGGACTATTTATGACAGGCCGACCAATATCCATACTGGATAGGCAAAAAGCTGGAAAATTCCTTTACAAAAGCTGGCTGAGACAGGGATGCCCTCTCTCACCATCCCTCTTCAACATAGTGTTGGAGGTTCTATTTTGAGAGACATTAAAGCCTAGAAAAGAAAATCTAGGGAGGAATTGACTAGTTAAAAGGAAAGAAAGTCAAATTATCCCTATTTTGCAGTGACATGATTGTATATTTGAAAACCCCATTGTCTGTTAAAATCTCCACTTAAAGGCTAGTATTATCCCTTCCTTTGTAATAAAGTCTCAAGTTAGGATACAAAATTAAATACTTTGAAATCAAACATTCTTATACCAATAACAGACCAAACTGGGCAAATCATGAATAGACTGTCCATTCCATTGTACAAAGATAAATACCTAGAATCAACTTACAAGGATGCAAGAGACCTCTTTTAAAGAACTACAAGCCCTGCTCAAGTAGAATCCGAAAGGGCCGGCTCAGCCGGAAAGAACCTACCCTTCTCACTTGGGTCGGAAAATCAATATCATTAAATGGCCACCTACTGCCCCGAGTAATTTAAACCGATTCAATACACTCCAATAAGCTATGACAGGTTTCTTCACAGAATTGGAAAAAGCTACTTTACAAAAGTTTCACTATGAGACCAAGAGCCATCTCCAAGACAATCCTAAGTCAAAAGAACAAGCTGGAGGCATCCATATGGCTTTAAAGCCTTCTACTCTTTCGACCGAGGCCTACAGTAAGCAAAACAGCATAAATTTTCATTACCAAAACAGAATGTATGAATGATAGTCCAAGACAAGACAGAGTCCTCAGAAATAAGCACACATATCCCAGCCCCATCCCAGTCTTTGACAACCCTAGAGGAAATGAGAAATGGAAAGGATTCTATTGTTATCGAAAATGGAGTAAAATACTGGAAAATTCAAGCCATAAGTAAGCTGAAAACTGGAGTCCTTTTCCCTTACTCCAACCTTATACGAAAATTAATTCAAGGTCAGTGGATTAGAGACTTAAATGTTAGACCTAATGCCATAAAACCCCTAGAGGAAAACCTACATTAAATGCCATTCATTAGGGGCATAGGCATGAAGCCCAAAAGACTTATGTCCAACCACAAAAACAAACAGCAGCAAAGCTAAAATTGACAAATACGGATCTCAACTAAGCTAAGAAACTACTGCTTAAAAGGAAACTACCATCAGGTGAACAGGCAACCTAGAATGGGAAAATTTTTGCAAATCCTCATCGACAATTTCATCTCCCAAAGACCTAAAGGCTCCAACAAATTTACAAGAAAAACAAACCGCCCCATCAAAAATTTAGGCAAAGAATGCCTGGAGCAGACCTTTTCTCAAAGGGACATTCATACAGCCAACAGACATGAAAAATTGCTCATCTGCTGTGTGGCCAATAAATACAATCAAAAAGCCACAAGCATGTACTCCACAGATTTAGAATAAGCGATCAATAAAAGATCGAAACAACAGGTGCTGAGATGTGATAGAACACTTTACACTGTTGGTGGATTGCTCCTTCGTTTCAAACCATGCCACACGAAAAGCAATTATGGCGATTCCTCAAGGATCTAGAACTAGATGCTACCCTGCAAAATTGTCATCCCATTACTGAGGATATACCCAAAGATTCTCAATTATACTTGCTATAAGACACATGCACGTGTGTTTGTTATAGCCCTCTTCATATAAAGGCTTGGAATCAGCCAAATGTCCATCAGTGACAGATTAGATTAAAGAAAAATGACTACCTGCACCATGGAATACTATGCGTGACCATAAAAAGGATGGTTTCGTCCTTTGCTTAGGGAGACCTGGATGCGGCTAGAAACCATATTTCTGTAAGCTATAAAGGCAAAGCCAACCCACATGTTTCCTCCTCATGTCTGAGACTGAACAACGAGATCCTTGGACTCAGGAAGGGGAACATCACACACACACGGGCCCCTATACTCAGGGAGGAGAGGGAGAGGAGGAGAGATTACATTGGGGTATATACCTGAAATCTAAAACTATGAGATTTAGTGATTACAGCAGTTAACATGGCACAAAAATATACATATGTAACAAACCTGCATGTTATGCACATGTACCCTACAACTTAAAGTATAATAATAATAAATAAATTAAAAAAAAAAAAAAAAAGAAAAGAAAGATTTAAATCTGTGAGATGAATGCAGACATCAGAAAGCAGTTTCTCAGAGTGCTTTCTTCTAGTTTTTATCCTGGGATATTATCTTTTCATTATTGGCCTCAATGAGCTCCCAGATGTCCTATTGTAGAATGGACAAAAACAGGATTTCCAAACTGCTGAATCAAAAGATAGTTTTATCTGTGTATAATGACTGTACACATCCCAAAGCAGTTTCTCAGAAAGCTTCTGTTTAGTTTTTGCCTGAAGATATTTTCTTTTCCAGCGTAGGTCTCAATGTGCTCGCAAATGTCAGTTGACAGACTCTGCAAAAACAGTGTTTCCAAGCTGCTGCATGAAAAGAAAGGTTTATCTCGGTGAGGTGAGTACACAAACCACAAAGAGGCTTCTCAGATAGCTTCCTTTTAGTTTTTATCCTGGGATATTTCCTTTTTCTCCATTGGCCATAATGAGTTCCCCAATGTCCATTCACAGAATGGACAAAAACAGTGTTTTCAATCTGCTGAATGAAGTGTTTAACTCTGTGAGATGAATGCACACATCACAACGCAGTTTCTCAGAAAGCTTCTTTCTAGTTTTTATCTGAAGACATTTTCCTTTTCACCATGGTACTCTATGCACTCTGAAATACCGCTTTGCAGATACTACAGAAGCAGTGTTTTCAATCTACTGAATGACAAGAAAGGTTTAACCCTGTGAGGTAAATGCACACATCACAAATTGGTTTCTCAGATATCTTCCTTCTAATATTTATACTAGATATATTTGCTTTTTCAACATAGGCCTCAATGCACTCCCAACTATTTCTTTGCAGATTCTATAAAAACTGTATTTCCAAACTACTGAATGAAAAGAAATGTTTAACTTTGTGAGATGAAAGCAGACATCACAAAGCTGTTTCTCAGATAGATTCATTCTAGTGTTATCTGGGCATATTCACTTTTTTGCCATTGGCCTCAATGAAATCCCAATTCATCCATTCACAGAATGGACAAAAACAATGTTTCCAAACTGCTGAATGAAAAGAAAGTTTAACTCTGCGAAATGAGAGCCCTCATCCCACTGAAGTTTCTCAGATCACTTCCTTCCAGTTTTTATGCTGTTATTTTTGCTTTTTCTTCATTGGCCTCAAAGAGCTCCCAAATGTCCATTTGCCAAATGAACAACAGTGTTTCCAAATCTCTGAATCAAAAGAAAGGTTTAACTTCGTGAGATAAATGCACACATCATAATGCAGTTTCTCGGAAAACTTCTTTCTAGTTTTTATCTGAATATATTTTCTTTTTCACCATGATACTTTATGCAATCTCGAATATCTCTTCACAGATACTACAAAAACAGTGTTTCCAAACTGTTGAATGAAAAAAAAAAGGTTTAACCCTGCAAGACAAATGCACACATCTCAGAGCAGTTTCTCAGATAGCTTCCTTCTAGTCTTTATCCTGGGATATTCACTTTTTCATCATTTGCTTCAATGAGCTCCCAAGTGTCCATTCACAGAATGGAGAAAAACAGTGCTTCCAAATGACTCAATGAAAAGAGAAGTTTATAACAGTGAGATGAATGAACACATCACAAAACCATTTCTCAGATAGCTTCCTTCTAGTTTTTATCCTTAGGATATTCAGTATTTCACTATTGGCTTCAATGAACTCCCAAATGTACATTTGCAGAATGAACAAAAACAGTGTGTCCAAACTGCTGAATCAAAAGAAAGGTTTAACCCTATGAGATGAATGCACACAACACAAAGCAGTTTCTTAGAAAGCTTCTTTCTAGTTTTTATCTGAAGATATTTTCTTTTTCACCATAGGCTGCAATGCACTCCCAAGTATCCCTTGACAGATATTGCAAAAACAGTGTTTCCAAACTGCTAAATGAAAAGATACATCTCACTCTGTAAGATGAATGCACATATCTCAAGGCAGTTTCTCAGATAGCTTCATTCCAGTTTTTAGCCTGGGATATTCTCTTTTTCACCATTGACCTCAATGAGCTCCAAAATGTCCATACAAAATGACAAGAACAGTGTTTTCCATCTGATCAGTAAATGGTAGTTTTAACTCTGTGAAATGAATGCACACATTACAAAGCAGTGTCTCAGATAGCTTCATTCCAATTTTTACCTTGGGATATTCTCTTTTTCACCGTTGGCATCAATGAGCTTCCAAATATCCATTCACCAAATGGACAAAAACAGTTCTTTCAAACTGCTGAATTAAAAGAAAGATTTATCTCTGAGATATGAATGCACACATAACAAAGCAGTTTCTTGAAAAGCTTATTTCTACTCTTTATCTGAAGATGTTTTCCTTTTCACCATAGGATTCAATGCACTCCCAAATATCCCTTCGCTGATTCTCCAAAAACAGTGATTCCAAACTGCTAAGTGAAAGGAATGTTTTCACTCTGCGAGAAGAAAGCACACAAAACCAAGTGGTTTTTCATATGGATTCCTTCTCATTTTTATATTTGGATATTTGCTTTTTTTTCCATTGGCCTCAATGAGCTCCCAAATATCCTTTCACAGAATTGACAAAAACAATGTTTCCCAACTGCTCAATAAAAAGGAAGCTTTAACTCTGTGAGATGAATGCAAACATCAAGAATTAATATCTCAATTAGCTTACTTCTATCTTTAATCCTCCAATGTTTGCTTTTTCACCATTGGCCCAATCAGCTCCCAAATGTACTTTCACAGAATGGACAAGCATTTTGTTACCAAACTGCTGAATCAAGAGAAATGTTTATGTCTCTGAGATGAATGTACACATCGGAAAGCACATTCTTGGTTATTTCTAGTTTTTATCCTGAGGTACTCACTTTTTCGCCATTGGCCTCAGTGAGCTCACAAATGTCCTTTTACAGAATGGACAAAAAGAGTGTTTTGAAACTGCAGAATAAAAAAAAATTAACTTTGCAAGATCAATACACACAACACAAAGTGGTTTCTCAGGTAGTTTCGTCTTAGTTTTTATCATGCGACATTAGATTTTTTGCCATTGACTGCAAAGAGCTCCCAAATGTCCATTTGCTATTGGACAAAAAATAGTGTTTCCAAACTGCTGAACGTAAGAAGGGATTAACTCTATGATATAAATGTACACATCACAAAGCCCTTTCTAGGATAGTTCCATTTGGTTTTTGTACTCGGACATTTGCTTTCTTGCCATCATTCTCAATGAGTTCACAAATGTCCATTCATAGAATGACAAAAAGAGTGTTTCCAAACTGCTGAATCAAAAGAAATGTTTAACTCTTTGAGATGAATGCATACATCACAAAACAGTTCATCAGAAAGCTTCTTTCTAGTTTATACAGGAAGATATTTTCTTTTTCACCATAGGCCCCAATGAACTACCAAATATCTCTTTGCAGATACTACAAAAACAGTGATTCCAAGCTGCAGAATGAAAAGAAAGGTTTAACTCTGAGAAATGATTGCACACATCACAAAGTGGTTCCTAAGATAGCTTCCTCTTGGTTTTTATCCTGGGACATTCGCTTGTTCGCCATT
Source organism: Papio anubis (assembly GCF_008728515.1). NCBI lineage: Eukaryota > Metazoa > Chordata > Mammalia > Primates > Cercopithecidae > Papio > Papio anubis. The sequence continues at coordinate 172,565 of NW_022164475.1, forward strand.
GACCTCAATGAACTACTAAATGTCCATTTGCAGAATGGACAAAAACAGTGTTTCCAATCTGCTGAATGAAGCAGACGGTTTAACTCTGTGAGATCAATGAACACAACACAAAGCATTTTCTCAGATAGATTCCTCTTAGTTTTTATCCCGGGATATTTGATTTTTTTTTGTCATTGGCCTCAATTAGGTCCCAAATGTCCATTCGCAGAATGAACTAAAACAGAGTTTCCACACTGCTGAATCAAAAGAAATATTTAAACCTGCGAACTGAATGTTCTCACCACAAAACACTTTCTCAGAAAGCTTCTTTCCAATTTTTTTCTGAAGGCGTTTCCTTTTTCACCATGGACCTCAATACACTCCCAAATATCCCTTTGCAGATTCTACAGTAACAGTGTTTCCAAACTGCTGAATGAAAAGAAAGGTTCAACTCTCCCAGATGAATACACACATCACAAAGCAGTTTCTCACATAGTTCCTTCTAGTTTTTATTCTGGGATGTTCAATATTTCACCATTGGTGTCAAAGAACTCTCAAATATCCATTGGCAGAATGGACGAAAACAGAGTTTACAAACTGCTGAATGAAAAGAAAGGTTTATCTCTTCGAGATGAACACACACATCACAAAGCACTTTCTCAGAAAGCTTCCTCTAAGTTTTTAACCTGAGACAATCCCTTTTTCACCTTCAGCCTCAATGAGTTCAAATGTCCGTTTGCAGAATGGACAGAAACAGTGTTTCCAACCTGCTTAGTCAAAAAGGTTTAACTCTGTGAGATGAATGCACACATTACAAAGCAGTTTCTCAGAAAGCTTATTTTTAATTTATATCTGAAGATATTTTCCTATTTCACAATAGGCCTCAATGTGCTCCCAAATGTCCATTGGCATATTCTACAAAAACAGCATTTCCAAACTGGAGAGTGAACAGAAAGATGTAACTCCTCGAGTTGAGTGAACATATAACAAAGTAGTTTGTTAGATAGGTTCCTTTTGTTTATATCTTGGGATTTTTTTTTCACCATTGGCCTCAATCAGCTCCCAAATGTCCATTCACAGAACGGACAAAAACAGTGTTTCCAACTTACTGAGTCAAAAGAAATGTTCAATTCTGCGAGATGAATGCACACATCACAAAGTGGTTTCTCAGAGTGCTTCCTTTTTGTTTTCATCCTGGGATATTCGCTTTTTCACCATTGGCCTCAATGAGCTCCCAAATGTCCATTTGCAGAATGGAAAAAAGAAAACAAAAAAACAGTGTTCCAAGACTCCTGAATGAAAGGAGAGGTTTAACTCTGTGAGATGAATGCACACATCACAAAGCAGTTTCTCAGAGAGGGTCCTCTTAGTTGTTCTCCTTGGACATTCATTTTTTTTGCCATTGACCTCATTGAGCTCCCAAATGTCCATTTGCAGAATGGACAAAACCAATGTTTCCAGACTGCTGAAGCAAAAGAGTGTTTTAACTCTGTGAGATAAATGCACACATCACAAAGCAGTTTCTCAGAAAGCTTCTTTCTAGTTTTTATCTGAAGATTTTTTTTGCACCATTGACTTATATAGCTCCCAAATGTTCTTTCACAGATTCTACACAACGAGTTTCCAAACTACTGAATACAAAGGAAGGTTTAACTCTGTGAGATGAATGCACACATCACAGAAATATTTCTTGGATAGCTTCCTTTTAGTTTATATCTCTGGATATTCCATTTTTCACCATTGGACTCAATGAACTCCAAGTATGCCTTTGGAGATTCTACAAAAACAGTTTGTAAACACTGTTTTTTTCAGAGTCAAACCTTTTTTTTCATGCACCAGTTTAGAAAAACTGTTTTCGTAGAATCTGTGAAGGGATATTTGGGAATGCATTGAGGCCCATGGTGTAAAAGAAAATATCAGATAAAAACTAGAAAGAATCTTTCTAAGAAACTGCTTTATGGTGAGTGCATTCATCTCACAGAGTTAAACCTTGCTTTTCATTCTACAGTTTGGAAACACTGTCTTTGTAGTATCTGTGAAGGGGTATTTGGGAGTGCATTGAGGTCTATGGTGAAAAAAAAAATCTTTGGATAAATTCTTAAAAGAAGCTTTCTGAGAAACTCTTTTGTGATGTGTGCATTCATCTCACAGAGTTAAACATTTCTTTTGCTATGACAGTTTAGAAACACTGTATTTGTCCATTGTGCAAATGGACATTTGTGAGCTCATTGACACCAATGGTAAAAAAGCAAATATCGCAGGATGAAAACTAGAAGGAAGCCATCAGAGAAAGTGCTTTGTGATGTACCCATTCATCTCAAAGAGTTAAAATTTTCTTTTCATTCAGTAGTTTGGAAAAAGTGATTTTGTAGCATTTGCGCAGTGACATTTGAGAGCAAATTTATGACTATTGTGAAAAGGAAAAAACAAAACTAGAAAGAAGCTGTCTGAGAAACTGTTTTGTGATGTGTGCATTCATCTCACAGATTTAAACCATTCTTTTGATTCAGCAGTGTGGAAACACTGTTTTTATCCATTCTGTGAATGGACATTCAGGAACTCATTAAGACCAATGGTGAAAAATCGAAAGTCTCAGGATAAAAACTAAGAGGAAGCTATCTGAGAAACTGCTTTGTGATGTGTGCATTTATCACGCAGAGTTAAACCATTCTTTTCATTCAGCTGTTGGGAAACCCTGTTTTTGTTGAATCTGTGAGAAAATGCTTTGTGATGTGTACATTCATCTCACAGAGTTAAGCTTTTTTTCTCATTCAGCAGTTTTATAACACGATTTTTTTTTTCCATTCTGCATATGGACTTTTTGGAGCTCATTGAAACCCATGGTGAAAAAGTGAATATCCCAGGTTAAAAATTAGAAGGAAGTTATCTGAGAAACCGTTTTGTGATGTATGCATTCATCTTACAGTGATAAACTGTTGGGAAACACTGTTTGTCCATTGTGTGAAATGACATTTGGGAGCTCTTTGAGGCCAATGGTGAAAAATTGAATATCCCAGAATAAAAACAGAATGAAGCTATCTGAGAAATTGCTTTATGATATGTGCATTCAGCCTGAGGAGGTAAATCTTTCTTTTCATTCACCAGTTTTGAAACACCATTTTGTAGAATCAATGAACGGACATTTTGAGCCCCTTGAGACTTATAGTGAAAAAAAAAATAACTTCAGATAAAAACTAGAAAGAAGATTTCTGAGAAACTGTGTTGAGATGTTTGCATTCAGTTCACAGAGATAAACCTTTTTTTGGTTCAGCAGTTTGGAAACACTGTTTTTGTCCATTATGCAAATGCATATTTGGGAACTTGTTGAGGTCATTGGGAAAAAATTAAATGTCCCAGGATAAAAAATAACAGGAAGCTATCTGAGAAACTACTTTGGATGTGTACATTCATCTCACAGATTTATACCTTTCTTTTCACGCAGCAGTTTTGAAACAATGTTTTTACCATTCTGTAAATTGACATTTGGGAGCTCATTGAGGCCAATGACGAAAAATAGAATATCCCAGGATAAAAAGTAGAATGAAGCTATCTAAGAAATTGCTTTGTGATGTGTGCATTCATCTCACAGAGTCAAATCTTTATTAAGCCATTTGGAAAGTGTTTTTGTAGCATCTGTGAAGAGATATTTGGGCTTGCATTTAGGAATTTTGAAAAAGAAAATATCTTCAGATCAAAATTAGAAAGAAGTTTTCTGAGAAATTTCTTTGCGATGTGTGCATTCATCTCACAGAGTTAAACGTTTATTTTAATTCAGCAGTTTGGAAGCCCTGTTTTTGTTAATTCTGTGAATGGACATTTGGGAGCTCATTGAGACCAATGGCAAAAAAACGAATATCCCAGGATAAAAATCAGAAGGAAACTATCTGAGACACTGGTTTGTGATATGTGTATTCATCTCTCAGAGATAAGTCTTTCTCGTCATTCAGCAGTTTGAAAACACTGTTTTTGTCCATTCTGTAAATGGATATTTGAGTGCTCTTTGAGCTAAATGGCCAAAAATCGAATGTCCCAGGATAAAAAGTAAGAGGAAGCTATCTGAGAAACTGCTTTGTGATGTGTGCATCCCTCATGCATAGTTAAACCCTTCTTCTGATTCAGCAGTTTGCAAACACTGTTTTTGTCCATTATGTAACCTGGCATTTGAGTGCTCATTGAGGCCAACGGTGAAACATCGAATATCCCACAATAAAAACTTGAAGGAAACTATCTTAGAAGCTACTTTGTAATGAGTACATTCATCTCACAGAGTTAAACCCTACTTTTCCTTCAGATGTTTGGAAATACTTTTCTGTAGAATCTGCGAAGTTATATATGGGAAAGCCTTGGGACTATGGTGAAAAAGAAAATATCTTTAGATAAAAACTAGAAAGAACTTTTCTAAAAAACTGCTTTGTGATGTGTGCATTCATCTCACAGAGTTCTGCCTTTCTTTTCATTCAGCAGTTTGGAAACACTGTTTTTGTCCATTCTGCCAATGTATATTTGGGAGCACATTGAGCCCAATGGTGAAAAAGTGAATATCCCAGTACAAAAACTAGAAGGAAGCTGTGTGAGAGACTTCTTTGGCATATGTGCATTTACCTTGAGGAGTTAAAGCTTTCTTTTAATCCAGCAGTTTGGAAACACCATTTGTGTAGGATCTGCAAAGGGTTATTTGAACCCTAGGGTGAAAGAGAAAATATTTTGAGATAAAAACTAGAAAGACGCTTTCTGAAAAACTGCTTTGTGATGTGTGTATTTTTCTCAGATTGTTAAACCATTCTTTTGATTCCCAATTTGTAGACAGTGTTTTTATCCATGTTGCTAATGAAGATATGGGACCTCATTGAGACCAATGGTAAATAAACATATATCCAAGGATAAAAACTAGAAGGAAGCTCTCTGAGGAAGCACTTTGTGATGTGTGCATTCATCTCACAGTGTTAAATCTACCTTTCCTTCAGCAGTTTGGAAACACTGTTTTTGTAGAATATGTATCAGGACACTAGGGAGCACCTTGCAGCTTATGGTGAAAAAGAAATATCATTGAAGAAATCTAGAAAAATGCTTTCTGAGAAACCACTTTATGATGTGTGCGTTTATCTCACAGAGTTAAATTTTTCTTTTGTTTCAATACTTTTGAAACATCGTTTTTTTTCATTCTGAAAATGGACATTTGTAAGTTCATTGAGGCCACTGTCAAAAAGCTAATATTCCAGACTAAAAGCTTGAAGGAAGCTATGTGAGAAAATGCCTTTTGGTGTGTACATTTGTCTCACAGAGTTAATCCTTTCTTTTCATGCAGCAGTTTGCAAACACTGTTTTTGTGGAATCTGCGAAGGTACATTTGGCGTGTATTGAGGCCTGTGGTAAAAAAGAGAACACCTTCAGATAGAAACAAGAAAAAAGCTTTCTGAGAAACTGCTTTGTGATGTTTGCATTCATTTCACAGAGTTAAATCTTTCTTTTGATACAGCAGTTTGGATACACCACTTTTGTACATTCTACAAATGGACATTTTTGAGTTTATTGTGGTCAATGGCAAAAAAGCAAAAAACACAGGTTACAAACTAGAAGGAAACTATTAGAGAAACCACTTTATGATGTGTGCATTCATGTCACAGAGTTAAACCTTCCTTTCTTTCAGCAGTTTGGAAACACTGTTTTTGTAGAATCTATGAAAGGAAATTTGGGAGTGCATTGAGACCTGTGGTGAAAAAGAAAATACCTTTAGAAGAAAACTAGAAAAAACTGTTTTGAGAAACTGCTTTGTGATGTGTGCACTCATTTCACAGAGTTAAGCCTTTCTTTTGATTCAGCAGTTTGGAAACATCGTTTTTGTCCATTCTGCGAATGGACATTTGGGTGCTCATGGAGGCTAATGACAAAAAAGCGAATATCCTCAGATAAAAACTAAAGGGAAGCTATCTGTGAAACTGCTTTGTGATGTGTGCATTCATCTCACAGAATTAAACCTTTCTTTTCATTCATCAGTTTGGAAACACTGTTTTTGTAGACTCTGCAAAGGGATATTTTGGAGAGCATTGAGGTCTACAAATTCTTGGTGAAAAAGAATATATCTTCAGATCAAAACTGAAAGGAAGCTTTCTGAGAAACTGCTTTGTGATATGTGAATTCATCTCACAGATTTAAACTTATCTTTTGATTCAGCTCTTTGGAAACATTGTTTTTGTCCACTCGTGAATTGACATTTGTGAGCTCATTGAGACCAATGGCGCAAAAGCAAATATCCCAGGATGAAAACTAGAAGGAAGCTCTTTGAGAAAACACTTTGAGATGTGTGTATTCATCTCACAGAGTTAAACCACTCTTTTCATTCAGCAGTATTGAAACTATTTTTGTAGTGTCTCCAAAGGGATATTTGGGAGCTCATTGAGGAAAATGGGAAAATGCGAATATCCTGGGATATAAACTACAAGGAATCTGCCTGATAAACTGCATTGTGATCTGTGCATTCATGTCGCAGTGTTAGACTTTTCTTTCCATTCAACACTTTGGAAATACTATTTTTATACATTCTGCTAATTGTCTTATGGGAGTGCATTGAGGAGTATGGTGAAAAAGAAACTATCTTTTGATAAAAACTGGAAAGAAGCTTTCTGGGAAACAACTTTGTGATGTATGCATTCTCCTCACAGAGTTGAAACTTTCTTTTCATTCAGCATTTTGGAAACACTGTTTTGCTCCATTCTGTGAATGGATATTTCAGGGCTCATTGAGGCCAATGGCAAAAAAGCGAACACCCCAGGATAAAAACTAGAAGGAAGCTATCTGAGAAACCACTTTGTGATGTGTACATTCATCTCTCAGGATTAACACTTTATTTTCATCCAGCAGTTTGGAAATATTGTTTTTGTAGAATTTGTGAAGGAGTATTTCGGAGTGTATTGCCACCTGTGGTGAAAAAGAAAATATCTTCAGATAAAAACTAGAAGGAAGTTTTCTCAGAAACTGCTGTGTGATGTGTGTATTCATCTCACAGATTTAAACCTATCTTTTGGTTCAGGAGTTTGGAGACAGTGTTTTTGTCCATTCTGTGAATGGACATTTGGGAGCTCATTGAGGCCAATATCGAAAAAGTGAATATCCAGGGATACAAACTAGAAGGAAACTATCTGAGAAAACAGTTTGTGATGTGTGCCTTCATCTCACAGAGTTAAACATTTATTTTCATTAAGCATTTTGGAAACACTGTTTTTGTAGTGTCTCTTAAGGGGTATTTTTGGAGCTCATTGAGGCCAATGGAAAAAAAAAAAAAAAAAAAAAAAAGAATATCCCGGAATATAAACTAGAAGGAAGCTATCTGAGAAACTGCACTGTGATGGGTGCATTCATCTCCAAGAGAGCAACCATTATTTTGATACAGCAGTTTGGAAACTATTTTGGTCCGTTCTGTGAATGGATATTTCAGGGCTTGAGGCCAATGGTAAAAAACAGAGTATCCCAGGATACAAATTAGAAGGAAGCTATCTTGAAAATTGCTTTTCGATGTGTGCATTCATGTCACAGTATGACACCTTTCTTTTCATTCAGCAGTTTGGAAACACTATTTGTTTAGAATCTGCAAAGAGATATTTGGGAGCTCATTGAGGCCTATGTTTAAAAAGAAAGTATCTTCAGATAAAAACTAGAGAGAAGCTTTCTGAAAAACTGCTTTGTTGTGTGTGCATTCATCTCTCAGAGTTAAACCTTTTCATTTGGCAGTTTGGAAACACTGCTTTGTAGAAACTCCAAAAGGATATTTGGGAGCTCATTAGGCCCAATGGCAAAAGAATGGATATCCCCAGATAAAAACTGGAAGGAAGCTATGTGAGAAACTGCTTTGTGATGTGTGCATTCACCTTGTGGAGTTAAACCTTTCTTTTCATTCCGCAATTTTGAAAAAAATACTGTTTTTGTAGAATACGCAAAGGGGTATTTGGATGCACATTGAGGCCTATGGTGTAAAAGAAAATATCTTCAGATAAAAATTAGAAAGAATCTTTCTGAGAAACTTCTTTGTGATGTGTGCATTCTTCTCAAAGTGTTAAACTTTCCTTTTGATTCAGTAGTTTGGAAACACTGTTTTTGTCCATTCTATGAATGGACTTTTGGGAACTCATTGAGGAAAATGGCAAAAAAACCCGAATATCCCAGGATAAATACTGGAAAGAAGTGATCAGAGAAGTTGCTTTGTGATGTGTTTATTCATCTCACAGAGTTGAACCTTGCTTTCTTTCAGTGGTTTGGAAATACCTTTTTTTGTAGAGTCTGTGAAGGGACATTAGGGAGCATATTGAGGCCTATAGTGATAAAGAGAATATCTTCAGATAAAAACAGGAAGGAATTTTTCTGAGAAAATGCTTTGTTATGTATGCATTCATAGTAGAAAGCTATCTGAGAAAGCGTTTTGTGCTGTGTGTGTTCATCTTGTGTAGTTAAACCTTATTTTTCATTCAACAGTTTGTAAACACTGTTTTTGTAGAATCTGCTATGGGATATTTAGGAGTGCATTGAGGCCTAGGGTGAAAATGAAAATATCTTCAGACAAAAACTAGAAAGAATCTTTCTGAGAAACTGCTTTGTTATGTTTGCATTAATCTCACAGAGTTAAACCTTTCTTTTGGTTCAGGAGTTTGGAAACACTGTTATTGTCCATTCTTTGAATTTACATTTGGGTGCTAATTGAGGCAAATGGCAAAAAAGTGATTGTACCAGGATAAAAATGAGAAGGAATATATCTGAGAAACTGCTTTGTGATGTGTACTTCATCTCTCAGAGTAAACTTTTCTTTTCATTGCACAACCTAAAAATGCTGTTTTTGTGGACTCTGCGATGGGACATTTGGAAGTTCATTAAGGCATATGGTGAAAAAGAAAATATCTTCAGATAAAAACTGGAAATAATCGTTCTGAGGAACTACTTTCTGTTGTGTGCATTAATCTCACTGAGATAAGTCTTTCTTTTGATTCAGCAGTTTGGAAACACTGTTTTTGTCTACTCTGTGAATGGACATTTGGGAGCTCATTCAGCCCCCTGGCAAAAAAGCAAATATCCCAGGATACAAACTATAAGTAAGCTATCTGAGAAACTGATTTGTGATGTGTTCATTCAATTCACACAGTTGAAAATTTCTTATTATTCAGCACTTTTGAATCACAGTTTTGTAGAATCTGTGAAGGGATATTTGGGAGTGCAGTGAGGCCTTCCATGAACAATTAAGTATCTTCAGATAAAAACTAGAAAGAAGCTTTCTGGAAAACTGCTTTGTGATATGTGCATTCATCACACAGTTTAAACATATCTCTTGATTCAGCAGTTTGGAAACACTGTTTTTATACATTCTGTGAATGGGCATTTGGAAGCTTATTGAGGCCAATGGTGGAAAAAAGAATATCCCAGAATGAAAATTAGAAGGAAGCTAGAAACCACTTTACGATGTGTGCATTCATCTACCAGAGTTAAACTTTACTTTTCTTTCAGCAGTTTGGGAACACTATGTTTGTAGAATCTGAGAAGGGATATTTTGGAGTCTTTAAGGAAAAAGACAATATATTCAAATGAAAATCAGAAAGCTTTCTTAGAAACTGCTTTGTGATCTCCATATTCATTTCATGGAGTTAAACCTTTCTTTTGATTCAGGAGATGAAAATCCTGTTTTTGTCCATTCTGCGAACGGACATTTGGGAGCTCATTGAGGATAGTTGCTAAAAAGTGAATAACCTGATATATAATCTAGAAGGAAGCTCTCTGAGAAACTGCTTTGCAGAAACCTCCTTGTGTTTTTTGCATTCATCTCACAGAATTAAACCTTTCTTTTCATTCAGCAGTTTGGAAATACTGTTTTTGTAGAATCTGTGAAGGGATATTTGGGGGCACATTGAGGGCTACAGTGAAAAACCAAATCTCTTCGGATAAAAACTAGAAACATGCTTTTGAGAAACTGTTTCATGATGTGTCCATTCATCTCACAGAGTTAAACAATTCTTTTCATTCAGCAGTTTGGAAACAGTGCTTTTGTTAAATCTGCCAATGGACATTTCAAGTGTATTGAGGCCTATGGTGAAAAGGAAAATATCTCAATATAAAAACTAGTAAGAAGCTTTCTGAGAAACTGATTTGTGATGTTGGCATTCAACTCATGTATTTAAATATTTCTTATTATTCAGCAGTTTGGAAACACTGTTTTTGAAGAACCTGTGAAGGGATATTTGGGAGCAAGTAGAGGCCTATGGTGAAAAAGGAAAGGGCTTCAGATAAAAACTAGAAAGAAGCTTTCTGAGAAAATATTTTGTAATGTGTGCATTCATCTCACAGGCATAAGCCTTCCTTTTTATTCAGCAGTTTGGAAACCCTATTTTTATCCATTCTCTGAATGGACATTTGGGATTTCATTGAGATCAATGATGAAAAAGGGAATATACCAGGATAAAAACTAGAAAGAAACTATTTGTGAAAATGCTTTGTGACGTTTGCATTTATCTGGCAGAGTTAAAACTTTGTTTTCATTCAGCAGTTTGGAAGCAATCCTTTTTAGAAACTTTGAAGGGATATTTGGGAGCACTTTGTGGCCTAAGGTGAAAAATAAATTATCTTCAGTTAAAAACTAGAAAGAGGATTTCTGAGAAACTCCTTTGAGATGTGTGCATTCATATCACAGAGTTAAAACTTTCTTTTGATTCAGCAGTTTGGAAACACTGTTTGTGTCCATTCCGAGAATGGACATTTTGGATCTCATTGCGGCCAACAGCAAAGAAGTGAATATCCCAGGATCAAAACTACAAGGAAAATATCTGAGAAACCTCTCTGTAATATGTGCTTTCATCTCCCAGGGTTAAACTTTTCTTTTGATTCAACAGTTTTGAAACACTGTTTTTCTCCATTCTGTTAATGGACATTTAGGAATTTGAAGAGGCCAATGGCCAAAAAAGCAAATATCCCAGGGTAAAAACTGAAAGGAATCTATCCGAGAAACCACTTTGTGATGTGTGCATTCATCACACAGAGTTAAAGGTTTCTTTTCATCCAGCAGTTTGGAAACACTGTTTTTGTAGAATCTACCCCAATGTATATTTTGGAGTGCTTTGCGGCATATTATGTAAAAGAAATGATCTTCAGATAAAAACTTGAAAAAACTTTCTGAGAAGCTGCTTTGTGATATGTGCATTCATATCACAGTGTTAAAGTTTCTTTTGATTCAGCAGCTTGGAAAAACTGTTTTTGTCCATTCAGGAAATGGACATTTGGCAGCTCATTGAGGCAAATTGCAACAGAGAAAAGATCCCAGGATAAAAACTAGTAGTAAGAAACCTGGGAAAAAGTTTTGTGACATGTATATTCATCTCGCAGAGATAAACCATCCGTTTCATTTAGCAATTTGGAATCACTCTTTTTGTAGAATATGGAAAGGGATGTTTGGGAGGACATTGAGACCTATGGTGTCAAAGAAAATATCTTCACATCAAAGCCAGAGAGAAATTTTGTGAGAAACTGCTTTGTGATGTGTACATTCATCTCACAGGGGTAAAATTGTCTTTTGACTCAGCAGTTTGGAAACACTGTTTTTTTCCATACTGTGAATGGACATTTGGGAGCTCATTGAGGCCAATGGCATAAAAGAGAATATCCCAGGTTAAAAACTGGAGGAAATCTATCTGAGAAACCATTTCATGATGCGTGCATTCACCTTACTGAGTTAAAACTTGCTTTTCAATCAGCAGTTTGAAAACACAGTTTTTGGAGAACCTGTGAAGGGATTTTTGGGAGCCCATTAAGGTCTATGGTGAGAAGAAAATATATTCTGATAAAAACTATAAAGAAGTTATCTGAGAAATCGCTTTGTTATGTGGGCATTAATCTCACAGCTTTAAACTTTCTTTTCATTCAAGAGTTTGGAAACACTGTTTTTGTAGAGTCTGTGAGGGATAATTGGAAGTGCATTGAGGCCCATGGAGAAACTAAAATACCTTCAGATAAAAACTCGAAATAAACTTTCTGAGAAACAGCTTTGTGATGTGTGCATTCGTCTCACTGAGTTAAACCTTTCCTTTGATTCAGCACTTGGGAAAAACTGTTTTTGTAGAATCTCCAAAGGTATATTTGGGAGCTCATTGAGGCCAATGTTGAAAAAGTGAATATCATGAAATATAAACTAGAAGGGAGCTATCTAAGAAATCGCTTTGTGAGGTGTAAAATCATCTCACAGATTTAAACATTTCTTTTCATTCAGTAGTTTGGAAACATTGATATTATACATTCTGGGAAAGGATATTTCGGAGCACAGTGAGGCCTGCTGTGAAAAGTAAAATATCATCAGATAAAAAAGAGAAAGAAAACTTTCTGAGAAACTGCTTTGTGATGTGTGCATTTAACTTACAGAGTTAAACATTCTTTTTTATTCAGCAGTTTGTTAACCCTGTTTTGTAGTATCTTCCAAGGGATATTTGGGAGCACATTGAGGTCTATTGTGAAAAAGAAAATATTTTCCAATAAAAACTAGAAAAAAGCTTTCTGAGAAACTGTTTTTGATGTGTACATTCGTCTCACAGAGTTAAACCTTTCTTTTCTTTCAGCAGTTTGAAAATGCTGTTTTTGTCCCTTCTGCCAATGGACATTTGGGAGCTCATTGAGTCCAACGGTGAAAAAGTGAATATCCCAGGATAAAAAGTAGAAAGAAGTGCTCTGACAATCTGCTTTGTGATGTGTACATTCGTCTCACAGAGTTAAAGCTTTATTTTTCTTCAGCCATTTGTAAATACTCTTTCTGTGTTATCTGCGAAGGGATATTTGGGAATACATTGAGGCTATGGTGAAAGAGAAAATATCTTCAGATAAAAACTAGAAAGAAGCTTTCTGAGAAACTGTTTCATGATGTGTGCATTCATCTCACAGAGTTAAACCTTTCTTTTTATTCAACAGTTTGGAAACACTGTTTTTGTCCATTCTGTGAACGGACATTTGGGAGATCATTGAGGCCAATGGCAAAAAAGTGAATATCCCAGGATAAAAACTACGAGGAAGCTATCTGAGAAAATGCTTTTTGATGTGTGCATTCAGCTTGCAGAGTTAAATCTTTCTTTTCATTCAGTAGCTTGGAAACACTATTTTTGTACATTCTGCTAATGGACATTCGGCAGCACATTGAGGTCTATGGTGAAGAAGAAAATATCTTCATATTAAAACTATAAAGATGTTTTCTGAGGAATTGCTTTCTGATGTGTCCATTCATCTCACAGAAGTAAACCATTCTTTTTATTCAGCAGTTTGGAAACACTATTTTTGTATATTCTGTGAATGGACATTTGGGAGTGCAGTGAGGCTGACAGTGAAAAAGAAAATATATTCCGCTAAAATATATAAAGAGGGTTTCTGAGAAACTGTTCTGTGATGTGTGCATAGAACTAACATAGAAAAACGTTTCTTTTTTTCAGCAGTTTGTTAACACTTTTTGTAGAATCTACAAAGGGATATTTGAGAGCACCAGGAGGGCTATTGTGAAAAAGAAAGTATCTTCAGATATTTTCATGGAGTTTAACCTCTCCTTCAATTCAGCAGTTTGGAAACACTGTTTTTTTCCATTCTGCAGAGGGACGTTTGGGAACTCATTGAGGCCAATAACAAAAAAGCAAATATTCCAGGATAAAATCCAGAAGGAAGCTATCTGAGTAACCACTTTGTGATGTGTGCATTCATCTCATAGAGTTAAATCTTTCTTTTCATTCAGCATTTTGGAAACATTGTTTTTGTAGAATCTGCAAAGGAATATTTGGGAGCACATTGAGGCCTATGTGAAAAAGAAAATATCTTAGATAAAAACTAGGAAGAAGCTTTCTGGGAAAGTGCTTTGGATGTGTGCATTCATCTCACAGAGATAAACCTTTCCTTTGATTCATCTGTTTGTAAAAACTATTTTTGTCATTCTGTGAATGCACATTTGGGAGTTCACTCTGGCCAAAGATGAAAAAACGAATATCCCAGAATAAAAACTAGAGGGAAACTATCTGAGAAACGGCTTTGTGATGTGTACATTCATCTCACGGATTTAAACATTTCTTTTCATTCAGCACTTTGGAAACACTGTTTTAGTGGAAACCACGAAGGGACATTTGGGATCACACCAAGGCCTATGGTAAAAAAGAAAATATCTTCACATAAAAAAGTGAAAAATGCCTTCTGAGACACTGGTTTGTGATGTGTGCATTTATCTCACAGAGTAAATCTTTCTTTTGATTCATCTGTTTTTATCCATTCTGCAAATAGACCCTAGGGAGCTCATTGAGGCCAGTGGCGAATCTCTTAGGATTAAAAACTAGAAGGAAGCTATCTGAGAAATCACTTTGTGATGTGCCATTCATATCACAGGGTTAAACATTTCTTTTCATTCAGTACTTGGTAAACACTGTTTTTGTAGAAACTCTGAAGGGACCTTTGGGAGTTCATTGACACCTATGGTGGAAAAGAAGATATCTTCAGATAAAAACTAGAAAGAAGCTTTCTGAGACACTGCTTTGTGATGTGTGATGAGTGCATTCATCTCACAGAGTTAAACCTTTTTTTGATTCATCACTTTGAAAACACTGTTTTTTTTCCATTATGTAGAATGGACACTTTGGAACTCATTGTGGACAACGGCAAAAAAGCAAATGTTTCAGGATGAAAACTAGAAGGAATCCATCTGAGAAAGCACTTTGTGATGAGTGCATTCATCTCACAGAGCTAAACCTTTCTTTACATTCAACAGTTTGGAAGCACTGTTTTTGTACATTCTGAGAAAGGACATTTGGGAACTCATTGAGGCTGACTGTGAAAAAGTGAATATCCCAGGATAAAAACTAGAAAGAAGCTATTTGAGAAACCACTTTGTGATGTGAACATTTGTCTCACAGAGTTAAACCTTTCTTTTCATTCAGCAGTTTGGAAACACTGTTTCGTATAATCTGTGAAAGGCATTTGATATCATATTGAGACCTATGGGGAAAAAGGAAATACTTTCAGATAAAAACTGGAAGGAAGCTTTCTTAGAAACCTCTTTGAGATGTGTGAATTCAAGTCACAGATTTCCACTTTCTTTTCATTCAGCAGTTTGGCAGCACTATTTCTGTAGAATCTGTGAAGGGAGATTTGGGAGCACATTGAGGCCTAAGGTGTAAAAGTTAATGAATTTCCTCAAACAATAACTAGGAAGAAATGATCTGTTAAACTGATTTGTGATGGTTGGATTCATCTCACAGAGTAAATGTTTCTTTTGATTCAGTCGTTTGGAGCCTTTCTTTTTGGAGAACCTGCAAAAGGACATTTGAGAGCACATTGAGGCCTATGGTGAGAAAGAAAATATCAGCAGATGACACTAGAATGAATCTCTCTGTGAAACTGCTTTGTGAAGTGTGGATTCACCTGACAGAGGTAAATTTATCTTTTGATTCAGCAGTTAGGAAGCACTGCTTTTGTTGAATCTGTGAAGGGACACCTTGGAGCTAATTGAGGCCGTGGTCAAGCAGTGTATATTCTGAAATAAATCTAGAAAGAAGCTATCTGAGGAACTGCTTTGTGATGTGTGCATTCATCTGACAGAGTTAAACCTTTATTTTGTATCAGTAGTTTTGAAACACTGTTTTTGTAGAATCTGTGAAAGGACATTTGGGAGCACATTGATCCTTTTGTTGAAAAAGTGAATGTCCCCAGATAAAAACTAGAAAGAAGCTATCTGAGAAACTGTTTTGTGATGTGTGCATTCAAATCGCAAAGTTAAAACTTTCTTTTGATTCTGTAGTTTGGAAAAAACCACTTTTTTTGTAGAATCTGCAAAGGGACATTTTGGAGCACTTGAAGCCTATGGGGAAAAGTGAATATCCCCAGATAAAAACTAGAAAGAAGCTATGTGTGAAACTGCTTTATACTGTGTGGATTCATCTAACAGAGCTAAGCCTTTCTTTTGATCCAGCAGGTTGGAAACACTGTTTTTGTAGAATCTGCAAAAGCACATTTTGGAGCTCATTGAGGCATATCATGAAATAAAGACTATCCATAGATAAAAGTTACAAAGAACCTTTCTCTTCAATGGCTTTGGGATGTGTGGATTTATCTCACAGAGTTAAAAATTTATTTTGATTCAGCAGTTTGGAAACACTGTTTTTGAAGAATCTGTGAAAGTACATTTGGGAGCACCTTGAAGCCTATGGTGAAAAGAAAATATTTTTAGATAAAAATTAGAAAGAATCTTTATGAGAACATGCTTTCTGATGTGTTCTTTCATCTCACAGTGTCAAAACTTTCTCTTTTTTCAACAGTTTGGAAACACTATTTTTATACATTCTGCGAATGAACATTTTATAGATTATTTAGGCCCATGGTAAAAAGGTGAATATCCCAAGATAAAAACTATAAGGAAGCTATCTGAGAAAACACTTTGTGATGTATGCATTCATCTCAGATACATCAATCTTTCTTTTGATTTAGCAGTTTGGAAACATTGTGTTTGTAGAATCTGTGAAAGGATATTTGTGGGTACACTGAGACCTAAGGTGAAAAAGAAAATATCTTCAGATAAAAACTAGACAGAAGTTTTCAGAGAAACTGCTTTGCAATGTGTGAATTCAACTCACAGAGTTAAACCTTTCTTTTCATTCAGCAGTGTGGACCACTGTTTTGTAGAACTTTCAAAGGGATATTAGGGAATCCTTTGAGATCTATGGTGAAAAAGAAAATATCCCGAGAAAAATACTAGAAAGAAGCTATCTGTGAAACTGCTTTGTGAAGTGTGGGTTCATGTTACAGAGTTAAATTTTTCTTTTGATTCAGCAGTTTGTAAAAACTGTTTTTGTAGAATCTGTGAAGGAACATTTAAGAACTTATTGAGGTCTATGGGGAAAAAGGAAATATTCAATGATAAAAAGTTGAAAGAAGTTATTTGCGAAACTGCTTTGTGATGTGTGTATTTATGTCTCAGAGTTAATCCTATCTTTTGATTCAGCATGTGGAAACCCTATATCTGTAGAATCTTTGAAGGGACATTTGGGAAGTCATTGAGGACTATGGTAATGAAGAGAACATCCCCAGATAAAAACCGGAAAGAAGACATCTGTGAAACTACTTTGTGATATGTAGATTCCTCTCTTGGCATTAACTTTTTCTTTTGATTCAGTAGTTTGGAAACACTGTTTCTGTAGAATCTACAAGGGAACATTAGGGAGCTCACTGAGGCCAATGGTGACAAAGAGAAAACCACCAGATAAAAACTAGAAAGAAGCTATCTGTGAACTCTTTTGTGATATGCACATTCGTCTCACAGGGGTAAAACTTTTTGTTTTGATTCAGCAGTTTGGAAACACTTTTTCTAGAATCTATGAAAGCACATTTGAGAGAGAATTGATTCCTATGGTGAAAATATGAATTTTCCCAGATGAAAACTAGAAAGAAGCTATCTGTAAAACTGCTTTGTGATGTGTGGATTCATCTCAGAGAGTTAAGTCTTTCCTTTGATTCAGCAGCTTGGAAGCACTATTTTTGTAGAATCTGTGAATGGCTATTTTGGACCTCATTGAGACCTCTGGTGAAAAAGCAAATATCCCCAGATAGAAACCAGAAATAAGACATCTGTGAGACTGCATTGTGATGTGTGGATTCATCTCACATTGTTAAATATTTCTTTTGATTCAACAGTTTCAAAACACTGTTTTTGCAGTATCTTCAAAGGAACATTTAGAATCTCTTTTAGGCCAAATGTGAAACTGCAAATATTCCAAGATAAAAACTAAAAAAAAAAAAAAAAAAAATCCATCTCTTAATCTGCTTTGTGATATGTTGATTTATCTCATACAGTTAAACTTTTCTTTTGATTCAACAGTTTGGAAAAACTGTTTTTCTAAAATCTGCAAAACGACATTGGGAGAGAATTCAGTCCTATTATGAAAAAGTGAAATTACCCAGATAAAAACTACAATGAAGCTATCGGTTAAACTGCTTTGTGACGTGTGGATGCATCTCAGAGAGTTAAGCTTTTCCTTATATTCAGCAGCTTGGAAACACTGTTTTTGTAGAATCTGCAAATGGATATTTTGGAGCTCATTGATACCAATGGTGATAAAGTAAATGTACCCAAATAAAACCTAGAATGAACCTATGTGTGAATCTGCTTTGTGATATGTGGATTCGTCTCACAGAGTTAAACCTTTCTTTTGATTCAACAGTTTGGAAAAACAGTTTTTTGTAAAATCTGAAAAACGACATTGGGAAGGAATTGAGTCTTATGGTGAAAAAGGGAATATATCCAGATAAAAACTATAATGAAGCTATCAGTTAAACTGACTTGTGATGTGTGGATTCATCTCAGAGAGTTAAGCCTTTCCTTCTATTCAACAGTTTGGAAACACCGTTTTTGTAGAATCTGCAAAGGGATATTTTGGAGCTCATTGAGACCAATGGTGAAAAAGTGAATATCCCCAGAAAAAACTAGAATGAAGCTATCTGTGAATCCACTTTGTGATGTGTGGATTCACCTCAAAGAGTTAAAACTTTCTTTTGATTCAGCATGTTGGAAACACTCTTTCTGTTGAATCTGTGAATGTGCATTTGGGAGTGCATTGAGGCCAATGGTGAAAAAGCTAATATCCCCAGATAAAAAACAAAAAGAAGCTTCCTGTGAAACTGCTTTCTGATGTGTGCATTCCTCTCACAGAGTTAAAGTTTTGTTTTTGTTCTACAGTTTGGGAACACTGTTTTTGTAGAATCTGCAAAGGGACATTTGAGATCTCCTTGAGTCCTATACTAAAGAAGGTAATATTTCCACATAAAAACTAGAAAAAAAGCTCTCTGTGAATCTGCTTTGTGATGTTTGTATTCATCTTACAGAGTTAAAACTTTCTTTTGATTCAGCTGTTTGGAAACACTGTTTTGTAGGATCTGCGAAGGGACATTATGGAACTCATTGATGTCCACTGTGAAAAGGCAAATATCCCCAGATAAATACTAGAAAGAAGCTATCAGGGAAACTGCTTTTTGATATGTGGATTTATCTCACAATTTAAACTTCAATTGTGAATCAGCAGTTTGGAAATACTATTTTTGTAGAATGTGCGAATGGATATTTTGGTGAGAACTGAGGCCTATGGTGAAAAAGTGAATATCCCCAGTTAAAAAATAGGAAGAAACTAACAGTGAAACTGCTTTGTGATATGCCAATTCATCTCACAGAGTTAAACCTTTCTTTTTATTCGGCAGTTTGGAAATTCTGTTTTTGGAGAGTCTGCGAAGAGACATTTGGGAGTGCATTGAGGCCTATGGTGAAAAAGGGAATATCCCCCAGATAAATACTAGAAAGAAGCTTTCTGTGAAACTGCGTTTTGATATATGTCTTCACCTCACAGAGTTAAACCTTTGTTTTGATTCATCATGTTGTAAACACTGTTTCTGTAGAATACGCTAAGGGACATTTTGGAGTGCATTGAAGCCTATGCTGAAAAAACAAAAATCCCCAGAGAAATAACAGAAAGAAGCTCTCTGTGAAACTGCTTTGTGATGTGTGGATTCAACTAACAGAGTTAAACCTTTCTTTTCATTCAGCATGTAGTAAACACAGTTTCTGTAGAATCTGAGAAGGGACATTTTGGAGCACATTGTGTCCTAAGCTGAAAAAGTGATAATCCCCAGATAAAGCCAGAAAGAAGCTATCTATGAAACTGCTTTGATATGTGGGAATTCTTCTCACAGAGTTGAACATTTCTTTTAGTTCAGCAGGTTGAAAACAGTTCTTTTGTAGAATCTGCAAAGGGACATTTGGGAGTACATTGAGGTCTATGGTGACTAACTGAATAGCTTCAGATAAAAAGTAAAAAGAAGCTATCTGTGAACCTGCTTTATGATGTGTGCATTCATCTCACAGAATTAAACCTTTCTTTCAATTCAGCAGTTTAGAAACCTTGTTTTTGTAGAATCTGTGAAGGGAATTTTGGAGTTCATTGAGGCCAATAGTGAAAAAGCAAATATCTCTGATAAAAACTGGAAAGAAGCTATCTGAGAAACTGCTTTGTGATTTATGCATTCAACTCTCAGAGTTAAAACTATCTTTTGATTGACCATGTTGGAAATTGTCCTTTTCTGGAAACTGTGAAGTGACATCTATGTGTGCATTGGGGCCTAGTGTGAGAAACCAAATATCCACAGATAAAAACTAGAATGAAGATATTTGTGAAACCGCTTTGTGACATTTGCATTCATCTCAGAGATATAAACCTTCCTTTGGATTCAGCAGTTTGGATACACTTTTTTTTAAATTATTATAATTATACTTTAAGTTCTAGAATTTTTATGTGCATAGCATTACAGGTTTTATTTACATATATTATGCTTAATGCCATGTTATTGCTATGCTGCACCCATCAACTCATCAGCACCCATCAACTTCAAATCATTTTACATCAGGTATAACTCCCAATGCAATCCCTCCCTCCCCCTCCCACTTGGTGGTGATTGTGGTAGTCCTTCCAGGTCAGTGATCTCATTGTTCAGTTCCCACCTGTGAGTGAGAACATCACCCGGTGTTAGTTTTCTGTTCTTGTGATAGTTTACTTCATGGTGATGGTTTCAGCTGCATCCATGTCCTATAGGGACACAGAGCTCATCTTTTCTTGTGCATAGTATTCCATGCTATATATAGTATACATTTTCTTAATCCAGTCTGTCACTGATGGACATTTGGGTTGATTCCAAGTCACTGCTATTGTGAATAGTGCATAATGAAACATACGTGTGCATGTGTCTTTATAGCATGATTTATAATCCTTTGGAGTATATCCCCAGTAGTAGGATAGGCTGGGTCATATGGTACCTCTAGTTCTAGATCAGCGAGGAATGCATACATGCTATTTTTCCATAATGGTTGAACTGGTTACAATCCACCAACAATGTGCTAAAAGTGTTCCCTGTTCTCCACGCCTCTCGGCACCTGTTGTTTTCCTGACTTTTTAGTGATGCATGCATTCTAACTGGTGTAGGATGAGTATCTCATTGTAGTTTGGTTGCACTGCATTTCTCTGATGGCCAGTGATGATAGGCATTTTTCACATGTGTCCTGTTGGCTGCTTATGAGATATCTTCTTTTGAGAAATGTCTGTTCGTATCAGCACACTTTTTGATGGGGTTGTTTATTTTCTTGTAAGTTGTTTGGAGTTCTTTGTAGGATTTCTGGATATTATTGTCAGATGGAGTGGGTGCAAAGGGGTGATTTTCTCCCATTCTCTAGGTTGCCTATTCCCTCTGATGGTAGTTTCTTTTGCTGTGCAGAGCTCTTTAGTTTAATCACGATCCCATTTATCGAATTTTGGCTTTTGCTGCCATTGCTTTTGGTGTTTTAGACATGAAGTCTTTGCCCATGCCTATGTCCTGAACGGTACTACCTAGGTTTTCCTCCTAGGAGTTTTTTTTATGAGTATTAGGTCCTAACATTTAAGTCTCCTAATCCATCTTGAATTAATTTTAAGTATAAAGGGAGTAAAAGGGAAAGGATCAGTTTCAGCTTTCCTTGCGGCTGAAAATTTCAACTGCCATTGCTGAGGAGTGCTTCTCTTCCAATTATGTAGTCAATTTTGGAAATAAGTGCGATGTAGTGCTGGGGAAGAATGCTTATATTCTGTTGATTTGGGGTGCAAGAGGGGATTCTATATAGATGTCTATTAGGTCTGCTTGCTGCAGAGATGTGTTCAATTCCTGGATATTCTTATTGCTTTCTGTCTCTGGACAGTCTGTCTAATGTTGACAGTGGGTGTTCAAAATCCTCATTATTATTGTATAGGAGTCTAAGTCTTTTTATAGAGTCTCCTAAGGACTTGTTTATGAATCTAGGTGCTCCTGTATTTGGAGTGCGTATATTTAGGATAGTTGAAATTCTTCCTTGTTAGATTGATCCCTTTACCATTATGTAATGGCCTTCACTTTTATCTCTTTTTTTGATCTTTCATGGTTTTAAAAGTCTGTTTACAGAGACTAAAATGTGTACAACCCCTGCTTTTTGTTCTCCATTTGTAGTAAATCTTCCTCCATCCCTTTATTTTGAGGCCTATGTATGTCTCTGCGTGTGAGATGGAGTCTCCTGAATACAGCAGACTGATGGAGTCTTGACTCTGTATCAGTTTGCCAGTCTGTGCTTATTTGGAGCATTTAGTCCATTTACATTTAAAGTTAAGATTGTTATGTGTGAGACAGTCCTGCCATTTACCAGTATTCACTGGTTATTTTGCTTTCGTTAGTTGATGCAGTTTCTGCCACCACCCTCGATAGTCTTTACATTTTGGCATGTTTTTGCAAGGCTGGTACGGTTGTTCCTTTTCCATGTTGGTAAGCACCATCCAGGATCTCTCTTGTAAAGAGCCAGGCCTGGTGGTGACAAATCTCTAAGCATTTGCTTATCTGTAAAAGGATTTTATTTCACCTTCACTTATAGAGCTGGATTTTGGCTGGATGTGAAATTCTGGGTTGAAATTCTTTTTCTTTAAGAAAGTTGAATGTTAGCCCCACTCTCTTCCTGACATAGAGTTTCTGCGAGGAGATCTTCCTGTTGTTAGTCCTGATGGAGCTTTCCCTTTGTCAGGTAGCTCCGACCTTTCTCTCTGGCTGCCCTTAAGATTTTTTCCTTCATTTTCAACTTTGGTGAATCCTGGCGATTATGTGTCTTGGAGTTGCTCTTCTCGGGGAATTATCTTTGTAAGCATTCTCTGTATTTCCTGGATTTGAATGTTGGCCCTGCCCTGCTAGAGTTTAGGGGAAGGATTCTCCTGGATGATATCCTGAGAGTGTTTTTCCAGCTTGGTTCATTTCCCCTTCACTTTCAGACACTGATCAGATGTAGATTTAATTCTTTTTACATAATCCCATACTTCTTGCAGGCTTTGTTCATTTCTTTTCTTCTTTTTTTCTTTTGGTTTCTCTTCGCTTCATTTCTTCATTTGATCCTCAATCACTTTGATGCCTCTTTCTTCCCAGTTATTCAGTCATTTACTGGAAGCTTGTGCATTTTAATCCACGTATTTCTAGAGTGTCATAGTTTCATCTCTTTCATTTAGTTTATGACCTTCTCTGCATTAATTACTCTATGCATCCAGATTCTTCCACACTTTTTTTTTCAAGATTTTAGTTTCTTGTGCTGGAGTGCATAATTCCTCCTTTAGCTCTAGAAGTTTGATGGACTGAAGCCTTCTTCTCTCATCTGGAATCAAAGTCGTTAGCCATCAGCTTTTGATCCGTTGCTGGCGATATGAGCTGTGCACTCCTTTCCGGGAGATGTGCTCTTATTTTTTGAATTTCTAGCTCTTCTGCCCTGCTTTTTCCCCATGTTTGTGGTTTTATCTGCCTCTGGTCTTTGACGATGGTGACGTACTGATGGGGTTTTGGTGTAGGTGTCCTTCCTGTTTGATAGTTTTCCTTCTAACAGTCAGGACCCTCAGCTGTAGGTCTGTTGGAGATTGCTTGAGGTCCACTCCAGACCCTGTTTGCCTGGGTGTCAGCGGCAGAGGCTGCAGAAGATAGAATATTTTTGAACAGCGAGTGTACCTGTCTGATTCTTGCTTTGGAGGCTTCCTCTCAGGGGTGTACTGCACCCTGTGAGTTGTGGGGGTCAGACTGCCCCTAGTTGGGGATGTCTCCCAGTTAGGCTACTCAGGGGTCAGGGACCCACTTGAACAGGCAGTCTGTCCCTTCTCAGATCTCAACTTCAGTGTTGGGAGATCCATTGCTCTCTTCAAAGCTGCCAGACAGAGTCCTTTGCGTCTGCAGAGGTTTCTGCTGCTTTTGTTGTTATCTGTGCCCTGTCCCCAGAGGTGGAGTCTACAGAGACAGGGAGGTTTCCTTGAGCTGCTGTGAGCTCCACCCAGTTCGAGCTTCCCAGTGGCTTTGTTTACCTACTTAAGCCTCAGCAATGGCGGGCGCCCCTCCCCCAGCCTCGCTGCTGCCTTGCTGCAAAATCGCAGACTGCTGTGCTAGCAATTAGGGAGGCTCCGTGGGCGTGGGACCCTCCCGGCCAGGTGTGGGATATAATCTCCTGGTGTGCCTGTTTGCTTAAAGCGCAGTATTGGGGTGGGAGTTACCCGATTTTCCAGGTGTTGTGTGTCTCAGTTCCCCTGGCTAGGAAAAGGGATTCCCTTTCCCCTTGTGCTTTCCAGGTGAGGCAATGCCTCACCCTGCTTCAGCTCTCGCTGGTCGGGCTGCAGCAGCTGACCAGCACCGATTTTCCGGCACTCCCTAGTGAGATGTACCCAGTACCTCAGTTGAAAATGCAGAAATCACCGGTCTTCTGTGTCACTCGCGCTGGGATTTGGAGACTGGAGCTGTTCCTATTCGGCCATCTTGCTCCGCCCCCTCAACATTTGATACACTGTTTTTGTAAAATCTGTGAAAGGATATTTGAGAATGCATAAAGGCCAATGGTGAAGAGTGAATATCCTGAGATAAATACTAGAAAGAAACTATCTGTGAAACTGCTTTGTGCTGTATGGATTATCTCACAGAGTTAAACCTTTCTTTTGATTCAGCAGTTTGGAAACTCTTTTTTTGTAAGATCTGTGAAGGGACATTTGGGAACTCCTTGAGGCCTATGGTGAAAAAGCAAATATCCCCAGATGAAATCTAGAAAGAAGCTATTGGTTATACTGCTTTGTGATATGTGGATTTGTCTCACAGAAGAAAACCTTTCATTTGATTCAGCAGTTAGGAAACATTAGCTATCTGTGAAGCTGCTTTGTTATGTGTGGATTCATCTCACAGAGTTAATCCTTACTTTTGATTCAGCATGTTGGAAACAGATCTTTTGTAGAATCTGCAAAGGGATATTTGCAGAGGCAGTGAGGACTGTATTGACAAACCAAATATCTCTGGATTAAAAACTAGAGAGAATTTATTTGTGAAACTGCTTTGTGATGTGCGGATTCATCTCAGAGAGTTAAATCTTTCTTTTGAATCTACAAGGGGACATTTGGGAGTGTATTGAGGTCTTTGGTGACAAAACGAATATCCCCAGATAAAATCTAGAAAGAAGCTATCTGTGAAACAGCTTTGTGACTTGTGGATTCATCTCACAGAGGTAAACCTTTCTTTTCATTCAGCAGGTTGGAAACAGTCCTTTTGTAGAATCTAGGAAGAGACTTTTGGAGCACATTGAGACTTATGGTGTAGAAGAGAATATCCCCAGATAAAACTAGAAAGAAATTGCTTCAAGTTGTGAGAATTCATCTCACAGAGTTAAGCCTTTCTTTTCACTCAGCAGTTTTTAAACACTGTTTTGGTTGAATCTGTGAAGGGACATTTGGGAGCTCATCAATTCAGCAGTTAGGAAACACTGATTTTGTAGAATCTGCAGAGGGACACTTGGGAGCTCATTGAGGTCTATGGTGTAAAAGGGAATATCCTTAGTAAAAAACTAGAAATAAGCTATCTGTGAACTTGATTTGGTATGTTTGGATTCATACCACAGAGTTAAATCTTTCATTTGATTCAGCAGTTTGGAAATACTGTTTTGTGGAATCTGAGAAAAAACATTTGGGAGCTCATTGAGGCCTGTGGTAAAAGGATAAGAGAGTAATTGTCCCCAGATAAAAGTTGGAAAGAAGCTATCTGTGAAACTGCTTTGTGATGTGTGGATTCTTCTCAGATTGATAAACCTTTCTTTTGATTCAACAGTGTGGGGACAGTTTCATTGTAGAATCAGTGACGGGACTTTTGGGAGTGCATTGTGGCCTACGGTGAAAAACCCAATAACCCCAGATATAAAGAAGAAAGAAGCAATCTGTGAATCTGCTTTTTAATGTGTGGATTCATCTCAAAGAGGTAAACCCCCCTTTTGATTCAGCAGTTTGTAAACACTGTTTTTGTGAAATCTACAAAAGGATATTTGAGACAGAATTGAGGCCTAAGATGAAAGGACACTACCCCCCGATAAAAACTAGAAAGAATTTTTCTATGAAACTGCTTTGTGACATGTGAATTCATCTCACAGTGTTAAATCTTTTTTTTTTTTTTTGAATCAGCAAGTTGGAGACAGTCCTTTTGTGGACTCTTCAAAGGGACAGTTTGGAGTACATTAATATCTATGGTGAAGAAGTGAAGATCCCCAAATAAAAACTAGAAAGAAGCTATCTGTGAAACTGTTTTATGATGTGTGGATCCATCTCATAGAGTTAAACTTTTCTGTTGATTCAAGAGATTGGAAACACTTTTTTTGTAGAATCTGCAAATTGACATTTGGAGGCACATTAAGGCCTGTAGTGAAAAAGCCATTATCCCCAGATAATAACTAGAAAGAAGCCAGCAGCTAGCATGCTTTGTGATGTGTGGATTCATCTCAGAGAACTAAAACTTTCTTTAGATTAAGTAGTTTGGAAACACTGTCATTGTAGAATCATGAGGAAACATTTGGGAGCTCTTTGAGGCCTATGAGGAAAAAGCGAATATCCGAAGATAAAAACTAGAGAGGAGTTATGTGTGAAACCGCTTTGTGATGTGTGAATTCTTACAGAACTAAACCTTTCCTTTGATTCAGCAGGTTGGAAACAGTCCTTTTTTAGTATCTGTGAAGGGACATTTTGGAGTGCATTGAGGCCTTTATTATCAAATACAATATCCCCAGATAACAACTAGAAAGAAGGTATCTGTGAAACTGATTTTTGACATGTGGATTCATCTCACAGAGTTAAAGTTTTCTTTTGATTCAGTAATTAGTAAACACTATTTTGTTTGATTCTGCAAAGATATATTTGGGAGCCCATTGAGGTCTATGGTGAAAAAGGGAATACCCCAGATAAAAACTGCAAAGCAATTATCTGTGAAACTGCTTTGTGATGTGTGGATTCATCTCACAGAGTTAAACCTTTCTTTTGATTCAACAGGTGTGAAACAACTCTTTTGTAGAATCTACGAAGGGATGTTTGGGAACTCATCAAGGCCTATGGGAAAAAGAGAATATCCCTAGATAACAACTAGAAGGAAGTTATCTATGAAACTGCTTTGTGATATGTGGATTCATGTTATGGAGTTAAACCTTTCTTTTGGTTCAGCAGTTTGGAAACACTATTTTTGTACAATCTGTGAAGGGACATTTTGGATCTCATTGAGGCCTTTGTTAACAAAGTGAATATCCCCAGACAAAAACTAGAAAGAAGTTTTCTGTAAAACTGCTTTGTGATGTGTGGATTTTTCTGAGAGTTAAACCTTTCTTTTGATTCAGTAGGTTGGAAACACTCTTTATGTAGAATCTGCAAAGAGACATTTGGGCACTTTTTGAGGCCCTTGAGGAAAAACCTCAATATCCACAGATAAAAACTAGAAAGAAGCTTTTAGTGAAACTGCTTTATGATGTGTGCATTGATCTCAAAGAGTTAAAGCTTTCTTTTGATCCCACAGGTTGGAAACACTCTTTTTGGAGAATCTCCACAGGGATATTTTGGAGCCCATTGAGGCCTATTTGGCCAAACCTAATATCTGTAGATAAAAACTAGAAGAAGATGTTTGTGAAACTGCTTTGTGATGTGTGCATTCATCTCTGAGATTTCAAACTTTATTTTGATTCAGCAAGTTGAAATACTCTTTTTGGAGAATCTCTGTGAAGAGACCTTACGAGCCCTTTGTGATCTACATGGAGAAACAGTATATCCCCAGATTAAAACTAAAAAAAAGCTGTCTGTGAGACTGCTTTATGATGTGTGGACTCAGCCCACAGAGTTAACCTTTTCTTTTGTTCAGTAAGTTGGAAACACTGTTATTATAGGATATGCAAAGGGACATTTTGAATCCCATTAAGGCCTATAGGGAAAACTGCATATCCCCAGAAAAAGACTAGGAAGAAGATATCTGTGAAACTTCTTTGTGATGTGTGGATACATCTAACTGATTTAAACCTTTCTTTTGATTCAGCAGGTTAAAAACACTCTTTTTTGTGAATCTGTGAGGGATATTTGGGAGACCACTGAGGCCTATGGATAAAAACTGAATACCTCAGATAAAAACTAAAAAGATTCAAAAGGTTAGAAACACTCTTTTCACAGCATTTGTGAAAGGAAATTTGGGAGCCCTTTGAGGCCTATGGGGAAAAACTGAATATCTTCAGATAAAAATTAGAAATAAGCCATCTGTTCAACTGCTTTCTGATGTGTGGATTCATCTCACAGAGTTAAATCTTTCTTTTTAATCAGTAGATTGGAAACATTCTTTTTGTAGAATATGCAAAGGGACATTTTGGAGTCCACTGAGGCCTATGGAAAAAAAGAATATCCCTAGATAAAATCTAGAAAGAAGCTAACTGTGAAAGTGCTTTTTGATGTGTGGATTCATAATTTTTGCTTTTTATGCAGCAGATTGTACACACTTTTTTGGAGAATCTGCAAAGTAATGTTTTGGAGCCCATTGAGGCCTATGGGAAAAAAAAAACAGAATATACTCAGATAAAAAGTACAAAGAAACTGTCTGTGAAACTGCTTTGAGATGTGTGGATTAATCTCACAGACTTAAACATTTCTTTTGATGAAGCAGTTTGGAAATTTTCTTTGGATAATTTTCAAAAGCACATTTGGGAGTGAATTGAGGCCTACTGGGAAAACTGAATATCCCCAGATACAAACTAGAAAGAAGCTTTCTGTGATACTGATTGGTTATGTGTGGATTCTTCTCACAGAGATAAACCTTTCCTTGTATTCAGCACATTGAAAACACTCATCATAGAGAATCTGCTAAGAGATATTTGGGAGCACATTGAGGCCTAAGGGGAAAAATTGAATAATCCCAGATAAAATCTAGAAAGAAGCTATCTGTCAAACGGTCATTTTAGAGCTCACTGAGGCCTAAGGGAAAAAAACTGAATATTCCTAAATAAAAACTAGAAGAAAAGCAGTCTGTGAAACAGCTTTGTGATGGGGGGATTCATCTCACAGAGTTAAAACTTTCTTTTCATTCAAAAGTTTAGAAACACTCTTTTTAGAATATTTGCAAAGAGACACTTAGGAGCCCTTTGAGGCCTATGGGGAAAAACTGAATATATCCAGATAAAATCTAGAAAGAAGTCATCAGTGCAACTGTTTTCTGATGTGTGGATTCATCTCACAGGGTTAAATATTTCTTTTTAATCAGTAGGTTGAAAACATTATTTTTTTTAGAATATGCGAAGGGACATTTTGGAGTCCATTGAGGCCTGTGGAAAGAAATTAATATCCCCAAACAAAAACTAGAAAGAAGCTAACTGTGAAAGTGCTTTTGATATGTGGATTTATCTCACAGATTTAATTTTTGTTTTTGACTCACCAGGTTGTAAAAAATCTTTTTGGAGAATATGTAAAGACACATTTGGGATCCCATTGAGGTCTGTGGATAAAAAAAGAATATACCCAGATAAAAAGTATAAAGAAGCTATCTGTGAAACTGCTTTCAGATATGTGGATTAATCTCACAGAGTTAAACATTTCTTTTGAAGAAACAGATTAGAAACTTTCTTTGGAGAATTTTCAAAGGCACATTTGAGAGACAACCGAGGCCTAAGGGAAAAACTGAATATCTACAGATACAAACTAGAAAGAAGCTTTCTGTGATACTGCTTGGTTATGTGTGGATTCATCTCACAGAATTAAATCTTTCTTTTGATTCAGCACGTTGGAAATACTCTTTATAGGGAATCTGCTAAGAGATATTTGGGAGCACATTGAGGCCTAAGTGGAAAAACTGAATAACCCCAGATAAAAACTAGAAAGAAGTTATCTGTGAAATGGGTTTGTGATGTGTGGCTTCATCACACAGAACTAAACATTCTTTTGATAGCAGTTTGAAAACACGCTTTTGTAGAATCTGTGAAAGGATATTTAGAGCTCATTGAGGCCTAAGGGAAAAAACTGAATATTCCTAAATAAAAACTAGAAAAAAGGAGTCTGAGAAACTGCTTTGTGATGTGTAGATTCATCTCACAGAATTAAACTTTTCTTATGATTCACCAGGTTTGAAACACTCTTTTTGGATAATCTGTGAAGGAATATTTGGGAGCCCTTTGAGGCCTATGGTAAAAAAAAAACCATATAATTCCAGTTAAAAACTAGAAAGAAGCTATCTTTCAAACTGGTTTTTACTGTGTGGATTTATCTCACAGAGTTAAAACTGTTTTGATTCAGCACATTGGAAACACTCTTTTTGGAGAATCTGTGAAGGGACATTTGAGAGCCTATTGAGGCCTGTGGGGAAAGAAAATGAATATACCATGAAAAAAATAAGAAGGAAACTATCTGTGAAACTGCTTTTGATGTGTGGATTCATCTGAAGAGTTAAACCAGTCCTTTGATTCAGCAGGTTGGAAACACACTTTTCATACAATCTGCCAATGGACATTTAAGTCTATTGTGGCCTAAGGAAAAAAATCGAATATTCCCAGATAGAAACGAGAAAGAATCTGTCTGTGAAACTGCCTTTTGATGTGTTGATTCATCTCAGAGATTTAAACCTTTCTTTTGATTCAGTAGGTTGAAAACACTTTTTTTGGAGAATCTGCAAAAGTACACTTCAGAGTTTTTTGAGGCCTACTGGAAAAATTGAATACCCCCAATAAAATCTAGAAAGAATCTAACTGTGAAACTGCTTTGTCATCTGTGGATTCATCTCACAGTGTTAAAACTCTCTTTTGGTTCAGCAGACTGTAAACACTCTTCTTGGAGTATCTGCAAAAAACTATTTTGGAGTCCATTGAGGCCTACAGGGGAACTTCAAATGTGAACAGATAGAAACTAGAAAGAAGCTATCTGTGAAACTGCATTGTGATGTGTGAATTTATCTCACAGAGATAAACAATCCTTTTGATTCAATAGGTTGGAAACCCACTTTTTGGACAATCTGCAAAGGGACATTTCGGATCCCATTGAGACTTATGGGGAAAAATCAAATATCCCCAAACAAAAAATAGAAAGAATCTACCTGTGAAACTGCTTTGTGATCTTTGGATTCATCCCAAAGGGATAAATTGTTCTTTTGATTCGTCAGTTTGGAAACACTCTTTTTGGAGACTCTGCAAATGGACATTTGGGAGCCCTTTGAGGCCTATGGGACAACACAGAATGTTCCCATATTAGAACTAGGAACAATAGCTATCTATGAAACTGATTTGTGATGTATGATTTATCTCACAGAGTTAAATCTTTCTTTTAATTCAGCTGGTTGGAAACTCTCTTTTTGTAGAATCTGCGAAGGTACATTTTGGAGTCTATGAAAGCCTATGGGGAAAAACCGAATATCTCCTGTTAAAAGCTAGAAAGAAGCTTTCTGTGAAACTACTATGTGATGTGAGTATTCATGTCACAGAAATAATAAACCTTTCTTTTAATTTAGTGGATTAGAAACAGTCTTTTTAAAGAATGTGCAAAGGGACATTTGGGAGCCCATTGAGGCCTATAGGAAAAAACTGAATATCCCCAGATAAAAACTAGAAAGACATTCTACCAGAGGTACAAGGAGGAGCTGGTACCATTCCTTCTGAAACTATTCCAATCAATAGAGAAAGAAGGAATCCTCCCTAACTCATTTTATGAGGCCAATATCATCCTGATACCAAAGCCTGGCAGAGACACAACAAAAAAAGAGAATTTTAGACCAATATCCCTGATGAACATTGATGCAAAAATCCTCAATAAAATACTGGCAAACCAGATCCAGCAGCATATCAAAAAGCTTATCCAGCATGATCAAGTGGGCTTCATCCCTGAGATGCAAGGCTGGTTCAACATACGCAAATCTATAAACATAATCCAGCATATAAACAGGACCAAAGACAAAAACCACATGATTATCTCAACAGATGCAGAAAAGGCCTTTGACAAAATTCAACAGCCCTTCATGCTAAAAATGCTCAATAAATTCAGTATTGATGGAACGTATCTCAAAATAATAAGAGCTATTTATGACAAAACCACAGCCAATATCATACTGAATGGGCAAAAACTGGAAAAATTCCCTTTGAAAACGGACACAAGACAGGGTTGCCCTCTCTCACCACTCCTATTCAACATAGTTTTGGAAGTTCTGGCTAGGGGGCAATTAGGCAAGAGAAAGAAATCAAGGGTATTCAGTTAGGAAAAAAAGAAGTCAAATTGTCCCTCTTTGCAGATAACATGATTGTATATTTAGAAAACCCCATTGTCTCAGCCCAAAATCTCCAGAGCTGATGGGCAACTTCAGCAGAAAGTTTCAAGATACAAAATTAATAAACAAAATCACAAGTATTATACACCACAGTAACAGACAACAGAGCCAAATCAGGAATGAACTTCCATTCAACGGTTTCAAAGACAATGTTACCTTAGGAATCCAACCATATGGGATGTAAAAGACCTCTTCAAGGAGAACTACAAACCACTGCTCAGTGAAATAAAGAGGACACAAAACAATGGAAGAACATACCATGCTCATGGATAGAAGAATCAATATTTTGAAATGGCCATACTGCCCAAGGTTATTTATAGATTCACGCCATTCTATCAATACCAATGAATTTCCTTCAGATTTGGAAAAAACTGCTTTGAAGTTCATATGGAACCAAAAAAGAGCTCACGCTACATAATCCTAAATCAAAAGGACAAAGCCGGAGGCATCACGCTACCTGTCTTCAAACTATACTACAAGGCTACAGTAACTAAAACAGCATGGTACTGGTACCAAACAGAGATATAGACCAATGGAACAGAACAGAGTCCTCAGAAAGTCAATACCACCACTCCAGCCATCTGATCTTTGACAAAACCTGAGAAACAAGAAATGGGGAAAGGATTCCTATTTAATAAATGGTGCTGGGAAACTGTTCAGCCATAAGTAGAAAGCTGAAACTGGATAATTCTTATACTGAAAATTAATCAGATGGATTAGAGACTTAAATGTTAGGACCTAATACCATAAAACCCTAGAAGAAAAAATATCATAGTAATACCATTCAGGACATTGACATAAGGACTTCATGTCTAAAAACACCAAAAAGCAATGGTGGCAACAAAAGCCAAAATTGACAAATGGGATCTAATTAAAATCCAAAGAGCTCTGCACAGCAAAAGAAACTACCATCACAGTGAACAGGCAACCTACAGAATGCGAGAAAATTGCAATCTACCATCTGACAAAGGCCAATAATATCCAGAACCTATAAAGAACTCAAACAAATTTACAAGAAAAGAACAATAACCACATCAAAAAGTGGGCAAAGGATATGAACAGACAGTTCTCAAAAGAAGACATTCATCCAGCCAACAGGACACATGAAAATGCTCATCATCACAATAGCCATCAGAGAATGCAAATCAAACCACAATGAGATACCATCTCACACCAGTTAGAATGGCAAATCATTCAAAAAGTCAGGAAACAACAGGTGCTGGAGAGGTTGTGGAGAAATAGGAACACTTTTACACTGTTGGTGGGATTGTAAAACTAGTTCAACCATTATGGAAAACAGTATGGCGACTCTGTATGATTCAGGAACTAGACGTACCATATATGACCCGCCATCCCATTACTGGGTATATACCCAAAGGATTATAAATCATGCTGCTATAAAAGACATGCACACGTGATGTTCATTAAGTGCACTATTCACAATTGAAAGACTTGGAATCAACCCAATGTCCATCATCAGTGACAGACTGTATTAAGAAAATGTGCAATATATACACCATGGAATACTATGCAGTCATAAAAAAGGATGTGTTTGTGTCCTTTGTAGGGACATGGATGCAGCTGGAAACCATCATTCTTAGCAAACTATCACAAGAACAGAAAACCAAACACCACATGTTCTCGCTCACAGTTGGGAACTGAACAATGAGATCACTTGGACTCGGGAAGGGGAACATCATATACTGGGGCCTATCATGGGGAGGGGGGAGGGTGGAGGGATTGCATTGGGAGTTATACCTGATGTAAATGACGAGTTGATGGGTGCTGACGAGTTGATGGGTGCAGCACACTTACATGGCACAAGTATACATATGTAACAAACCTGCACGTTATGCACATGTACCCTAGAACTTAAAGTCTAATAATAATAAAACTAGAAAGAAGCTATATTTGAAAGTGTGTTTTGATCTGTTGATTCATCTCACAGAGTTAAAACTTTATTTTGATTCTCAGGTGGAGAACAGGCCTTTTGTAAAATCTGTGAAGGGACATTTGGGAGTGCACTGAATCGTATGGTGGCTTACCAAACATCCCCATATTAAAATTAGAAAGAAGTTATCTGTGAAACTTCTCTGTGATGTGTGGATTCATCTCACAGAGTTAAACCTTTGCTTTGATTAAGCACTTTTGAAACACTTTTTTTTAGAATCTGCAAAAAGAAATTTGGGAACTCATTAAGGCCTATGCTGAAAAAACGATCACCTCCAGATATAAACTGGAAAGAACTTATTTGTGAAACTGCTTTATGATGTGTGGTTTCTACTCACAGAGATAAACTATTTCTTTGATTCAGGTGTTTCCGGAGCGTCCTTTTGTAGAATCTGAGAAGGGACATTTGGGAGTGCATGGAGGCCAATGGTGAAAATCAGATATCCCCAGATAAAAACTAGAAAGAAGCTACTTCTAAAACTGGTTTTGAATGTGTGTATTCATTTCACAGAGATAAAAGTTTCTTTTGATTCAGCAGTTTGGATATACTGTTTTTGTAGAATCTATGAAAATATATTTAAGAACTCATTGAGGCCTATGATAAAAAGCAAATATCCCCAGATAAACCTAGAAAAAAGCTATCTGTTAAATACTTTGAATTATTTGGATTCTTCTCACAGAATTATGCCTTTCTTTTTACTCAACACTTTGGAATCACTGTTCTTGTAGGATCTGTGAAGGAATATTTGTGAGCTTATTGAGGCCTATGGTGAAAAAGTGAATATCCCAGATAAAAACTAGAAAGAAGGATCTGTGAACCTCCTTTGTGATGTGTGGATTCAGTTTAATTCAAGAATTAAACTTTTCTTTTGATTCAGCAGTTTGGAAACAGTGTTTTTCTAAAACCTGTGAAGGGACATTTGGGAGTGCAGTGAGGGTTATGGTGAAAAAGCAAATATTCTGAGATAAATAGTAGAAAGCAGCTACCTGTGAAACTTCTCTGTGATATGTGGATTCATCTCACAGGGTTAAACCTTTCTTTTGAATCAGCAGGTTGGAAGCAGTCCTTTTGTAGAATCTGCAAAGTGATATTAGAGGGTGCCTTGAGGTCTATGGTGACAAACCAAATAGTCACAGACAAAAACTAGAAAGAAGTTTTCTGTGAAACTGCTTTGGGTTGTGTGGATTCATCTTATAAAGATAAACCTTTCTTTTATTCAGTAGTTTGAAAACACTGTTTTTGTAGAATCTGCAAAGGGACATTATGGAGTGCGTATTGACCTAGGTGGAAAAGCAAATATCCCCAGAAAAAAAACTAGAAAGAATCTGTCTGTGAAACTGCTTAGTGGTGTTTGGATTCATCCTACAGAGTTAAACGTTTCTTTTGATTCAGTGGATTGGAAACACTGTTTTTGTAGAACCTGCGAAAGGATATTTGGGAACGCATTGAAGTCTAGTGTGAAAAAGTGAATACCCACAGATAAAAATTTGAAAGAAGATACCTGTAAAACTTCTTTGTGATGGGTGGATTTATCTCACAGAGGCAAACCTTTCTTTTCATTCAGCAGTTTGGAAACACTGTTATTGTAAAATCTGTGAAGGGACATTTGGGAGATCATTGAGGCCTATGTTTAAAAACTGAATATCCCCATAGGAAAACTAGAAAGAAGTTATCTGTGAAACTGCTTTGTAATGTGGGGATTCATCTCACAGAGTTAAATATTTATTGTGATTCAGTCATTTCAAAACACTGTTTTTATAGAATCTGAGAAGGGACATTTGGGAATGCATTGAAGCTTATGGTGAAAAAAGTGCATATCATTAGATAAATATGAGAAAGAAGGCATCTGTAAAACTGCTTTGTGATGTGTGGATTCATCTCACAGAGTTAAACCTTTCTTTTTATTCAGTATGTTGGATACATGTTGTGGGAAGTCAGGAGTCCCAAATGGAGGGACCAACTGGAGCTGAGGCTGAAGAACATAAATTGTGAAGATTTCATGAACATTTATCAGTTGCCCAAATTAATACTTTTATAATTTCTTATGCCTGTCTTTACTACAATCTCTGAACATAAATTGTGAAGATTTCATGGACATTTATCACTTCACCAATTAATGCTCTTATAATTTCTTATGCCTGACTTTACTTTAATCCCTTAATCCCATTATTTTCACAAGCTGAGAATGTACGTCACCTCAGGACCCTGTGATGATGGTGTTAACTGTACAAATTGTATAATACGTGTGTTTGAAAAATATGAAATCAATGCACACTGAAAAAGAACAGAATAACAGTGATTTTCAGGGAACAAGGGAAGATAACCGCAAGGTCTGACTGCCTGTGGGGCTGATCAGAATAGAGCCATATTTTTTTACTTGCAGAGAGCCTATAGATGGACGTGTGATTAGGAGAATTATCACTGAATTGTTTTCCCAGCAAGGAGTATTAATAATTGATAACTCTGGGGGAAGGAAAGCATTCCTGGTGGGAGGTCTATACAGCCTCTCTGGGTGTGTCTGTCTTATGCGGTGGAGATAAGGACTGAAATATACCCTGGTTTCCTGCAGTACCCTCAGGCTTACTACAATTGGGAAATTCCGGCCTGGTAAATTCTAGCCAGATAAGTTGTTTGCTCTTGAACCCTGTTTCCTTTGAAGATGTTTATCAAGAAAATGCATGCACAGAGGACCATAGAACCTCATTAGTATTTCGAATTTTGTCTTGCCTTGTGATCTTTATTGCACTTTGAAACATGTTATCTTTGTGACTTACTCCCTGTTCTTGCACCCCCTCTCCTTTTAAAACCCCTAATACAAACTGGCTGGTTTTGTGGCACAGGGTTGGCATCATGGTCCTAACAATATATGATGTCACCCCTGGAGTCTCAGCTGTAAAATTCTTCTTTCTGTGTTTTTTTCTTTATTTCTCAGACCAGCTGACACTTAGGGAAAATAGAAAATGACCGACATTGAAATACTGGGGGCTCATTACCCCACTAGTTTTGTTTTTTGTTTTTGTAGAATCTGCAAAGGTACATCTGGAAGAGCAATTGTTGATCCACCTTTGATTTTAATCCACGTTATTTATTTATTTATTTATTATTATTATTATACTTTAAGTTCTAGGGTACATGTGCATAACGTGCAGGTTTGTTACATATGTATACTTGTGCCATGTTGCTGTGCTGCACCCATCAACTCGTCAGCACCCATCAACTCGTTATTTACATCAGGTATAACTCCCAATGCAATCCCTCCCCCCTTCCCCTCCCCATAATAGGCTCCAGTGTGTGATGTCCCCCTTCCTGAGTCCAAGTGATCTCATTGTTCAGTTCCCACCCCATGAGGTTCACGGTGTTTGGTTTTCTTGTTCTGTGATAGTTTGCTAAGAATGATGGTTTCCAGCTGCATCCATGTCCCTACAAAGGACACAAACACATCCTTTTTATGACTGCATATATTCCATGGTGTATATGTGCCACATTTCCTAATCCAGTCTGTCACTGATGGACATTTGGGCTAGATTCCAAGTCTTCCACTGTAATAGTGCCAAGAATGAACATACGCGGTATATAAATTTATATAGCATGATTTATAATCCTTTGGGTATATCCCCAGTAATGGGATGGCTGTCATATGGCATAGCACCTAGTTCTAGATTCTGATATTCACCATACTGTTTTCTCTCATAATGGTTGAACTAAGCATAATCCCACCAACAGTGTGTGTAAAAGTGCCCATTTCTCCACATCCTCTCCAGCACCTGTTGTTTCCCTGACTTTTAACATCAAGGCCTAACTGGTGGTGAGATGGCATTCCATTGTGGTTTTGATTTGCATTTCTCTTGATAATAAAGTATGATAGTATACTTTCTCATGTGTCTGTTACTGAATGAATTGTCTTCTTTGAGAACTGTCTGTCCTTGGCCCAATTTTGCATGTGGTTATTTGTTTTTTCTTGTAAATTTGTTTGAGTTCTTTGTAGGTTCTGGATATTAGCCCTTTGTCGATGAGTAGATTGCAAAATTTTTCTCGCATTCTGTGGCTGCCTGTTCACTGTGATGGTAGTTTCCTTTGCTGTGCAGAAGCCTTAGTTTAATTAGATCCCATTTGTCACTTGGTTTTTGCCAAGCCATTGCTTTTGGTGTTTTAGACATGAAGCCTTTGCCCATGCTCTGTCCTGAATGGTACTACCTAGTTTTCCAGTTTTATGGTATTAGGTCTAAAGACAAGTCTCTATCCATCTTGGAATTAATTTTCGTATATGAGAGCAAGAAAGGATCCAGTTTCTGAAGCCACTCTATGGCTGTTCCTTTCCCCAGCATCATTTATTAAATAGGGAATCCTTTCCATTTCTGTTTCTCCTAGGCTTGTCAAAGACCAGATGGCTGTAGATGTGTGGTATTATTTCCTGAGGACTCTGTTCTGTTCCATTGGTCTATATCTCTGTTTCGGCACCAGTACCATGCTGTTTTGGTTACTGGCTGTAGCCTTGTAGTATAGCTAGTCAGGTAGTGTGATGCCTCCAGCTTTGTTCTTTTGACTTAGGATCGTCTTGAGATGCGGGCTCTTTTGAAGGTTCCATATGAACTTTAAAGCAGTTTTTCCAATTCTGTGAAGAAACTCATTGGTAGCTTGATGGGAATGGGTATTGAATCTATAAATAACCTTGGGCAGTATACATTTTCAAAATATTGATTCTTCCTATCCTTATAGCATGGTATGTTCTTCCATTTGTTTGTAGGTCCTCTTTTATTTCACTGGAGTGGTTTGTAGTTTTCCTCGAGAAATCCTTTATCCCCTTTTGTAAGTTGGATTCCTAAGTATTTTTATTTTCTTTGAAGCAATTGTGGAATAAGCTCACCCTGATTTGGCTCTTGCTGTCTGTTACTGGTGTATACACTGCCAGATTTTTGCATAATAATTTTGTATCCTGAGACTTTGCTGGTGCTGCTTATCAGCTTAAGGAGATTTTGGGCTGAGACAATGGGGTTTTCTAAATATACAATCAAGGTCATCTGCACCAGGGACATTTGACTTCTTTCTTTTCCTAACTGAATACCCTTGATTTCTTTCTCTGCCTTTATTGCCTCCTAGCTGTGAACTTCCAACACTATGCTGAAATAGGAGTGGTGAGGAAATGCCCGGCCTGTGCCAGTTTTCAAAGGGAATTTTTCCATGGCTCCATTCAGTATGATATTGGCTGTAGGTTTGCCATAAATAGCTCTTATTATTTGTGGTAATGTCCACTAATACCAAATTTGAGCGTTTTTAGCATGAAGGGTTGTTGAATTTTGTCAAAAACCTTTTCTGTATCTATTGAGATAACTGGGTGTGGTTCTTGTCTTTGGTTCTGTTTATATGCTGGATTATGTTTTAATGATTTTGCTTAATGTTGAACCAGCCTTGCAACGGGATGAAGCCCACCTATCATGGTGATGCTTTTGATGTGTTGCTGAATCCGGTTTTGCCAGTACTTTTATTGAGGATTTTGCACGATGTTCATCAGGATGGCCTCAAAATTTTGTTGTGTCTCTGCTAGGCTTTGCACAGGATGATGTTGGCCCCATAAAATGGAGTTAGGAGGACTCTTTTCTGCTGATTGAATAGTTTCAGAAGGAATGTACCAACTCCTCTTTGTACCTCTGGCGAATTCAGCTAGAATCCATCTGGTCCTGACTTGGTTGGTATGAATTATTGCCCCAATTTCAGAGCCTGCTATTGGTCTATTCAGGGGATTCAACTTCTTTTTCCTGGTTTAGTCTTGGAAGAGTGTGTAGTGTCCAGGAAATTATCCATTTCTTCTAGATTTTCCAGTTTATTTCATGTAGAGAGAGAGTGTCATATAGTATTCTCTGATGGTAGTTTGTATTTCTGTGGGTCGGTGATATCCCTTTATCATTTTTTATTGCATCGATTTTACCTTCTCTTTTTCTTCTTTTGTTGTCTTGTTGAAGTGGTCTGTCAATTTTGTTGATCTTTTCAAAACCAACTCCTGGATTCACTGATTTTTGAGGGTTTTGGTGTCTCTATCTCAGTTCTGCTCTTGATCTTAGTTATTTCTGCCTTCTCTACACTGAATGAGTTTGCTCTTGATTCTCTCAAGTTCTTTAATTTTACGTTAGAGTGGTCAATTTTAGACTTCTCTTTGTGGGCATTTAGTGTTATAAATTTCCCTCTACACACTGCTTTAAATGTGTCCCAGAGATTCTGGTATGTCTTTGTTCTCGCCAGTGAAAGATCATCTTATTTCTGCCTTCATTTCACATGTTCCAGTAGTCATTCAGGAGCAGGTTGTTCAGCTTCCATGTAGTTGAGCAGTTTTGACTAAGTTTCTTAGTCCCAGCCTAGTTTGATTGCACTGTGGTCTGAGAGACAGCTTGCCATACTTCTGTTCTTGTACATTTGCTGAGGAGTGCTTTACTTCCACCAAGTGGGTCAATTTGGGAATAAGTGTGAATGGTGCTGAGAAGAATGTATATTCTGTTGGGATTTGGGGTGGAGAGTTCTAGATCACAATTTCGCTTATGATGAGCCCAATTCCTGGATATCCCATAACTTCTGTCTCACATCTCATCTTATGTTGACAGTGAATGTTGAAGTCTCCCATTGGCTATTGTATGGTCTGCCCTTTGTAGTCTCAAGGACTTGTTTCATGAATCCAAGTTCTGGTATTGGGGTGCATATATATTTAGGATAGTTAGCTCTTCCTGTTGAATTGATCCCTACTATTATGTAATGGCCTCTTTGTTCCTTTGATCTTTTTCATGTTTAAAGTCTGTTTGGATTGAGACTAGTATTGCAACCCTGCTTTTTATGTTCTCCATTTGTTTAGTAACCTTCCTCCATCCTTTTATTTTGTTTCATGTATGTCTCTCAGACAGGAGATGGCCCCTGAATGCCAGACTGATGGTCTTGACTCTGTATCCAGTTTGCCAGCCTGCCTTTTAATTGAGATGCCCATTTGTTTAAGGTTAAGATTAAAGGAACTTGATCCTGCCATTATGATATTCACTGGTTATTTTGCTCGTTAGTTGATGCAGTTTCTTCCTAGCCTTGATGGTCTTACATTTTGGCATGTTTTTACCATTGGTACCTGGTTGTTCCTTTCTCCATGTTTAGTGCTTCCTTCAGGGTCTCTCTTGTAGGCAGGCCTAGTGGAGACAAAATCTCTAAGATTTGCTTTTCTATTCAAAGGATTTTATTTCTCCTTCACTTATGAAACTTAGTTTATTGGATATGAAATTTGAAGCTGAAAATTCTTTTTCTTTAAGAATGTTGACTTGTTCTAATTCTCTTCTGGCTTTCTGTAGAGTTTCTGCCTAGAGATCTGCTGTTAGCCTGATTTTGCTTCCTTTATAGGCAACCTGACCTTTCTCTCTGGCTGCCCTCAAGCATTTTCCTTCATCAACTTTCTTGTGAATCTGGCAATTATGTCTTGAGCTGCTCTTCTCGAGGAGCATCTTTGTGGCATCTCTGTATTTCCTGGATTTGAATGTTGGCCTGCCCTACTTCAGTTAAAGTTCCTCCTGGATGTGATACAATTCCATATGCTTCCAACTGGCTCCATTTTCCCCACTTTCAGGCACCCTAATCCGACGTAGATTGGCCCTTTACATAATCCCATACTCTGTGCAGGTTTGCCCATTTTTTTCTTCTTTTCTTCTTTTGCTTCTCTTCTCGCTTCCTTCATTCATTTGATCTATTGGGGTCGTGCTGGATACTCTTTTCTCCAGTTGATTCAGCCCGCTACTGAAGCTTGCATTTGTCGCATTTCGCTGTGGCCGTTGTTTTCATCTCTTTCATTTTGTTTATGACCTTCTGTATTAATTTAGCCATCAATTCTTCACTTTTTTTTCTAAGATTTTTAGTTTTTGCATCTGTAATGTAATTCTCCTTTTAGCCTTGAGAAATTTGATGGACTGAAGTTTCTTTTCATCCTGTCAAAGTCACTAAGCTTTGATCCGTTGTTGGCTTATAAGTTGCACTACTTTGGTTTCTATTTCTTTGAATTTGCCTGACTTTCCCTTCATCTTTTGTGGTTTTATCTGCCTCTGGTCTTTGATGATGGTGACGTACTGATTTGGTTTTGGTGTAGGTGTCCTTTCAGTTTGATAGTTTTCCTTCTAACAGTCAGGACCCTCAGCTGTAGGTCTGTTGGAGATTGCTTGAGGTCCACTGCAGACCCTGTTTGCCTGGGTATCAGCAGCAGAGGCTCCAGAAGATAGAATATTGCTGAACAGCGAGTGTACCTGTCTGATTCTTGCTTTGGAAGCTTCCTCTCAGGGGTGTACTCCACCCTGTGAGGTGTGGGGTGTCAGACTGCCCCTAGTGAGGGATGTCTTCCAGTTAGGCTACTCAGGGGTCAGGGACCCACTTGAACAGGCAGTCTGTCCCTTCTCAGATCTCAACCTCCGTGTTGGGAGATCCACTGCTCTCTTCAAAGCTGTCAGACAGAGTCCTTTGCGTCTGCAGAGGTTTCTGCTGCTTTGTTGTTATCTGTGCCCTGTCCCCAGAGGTGGAGTCTACAGAGACAGGCAGGTTTCCTTGAGCTGCTGTGAGCTCCACCCAGTTCGAGCTTCCCAGCGGCTTAGTTTACCTACTTAAGCCTCAGCAATCATGGGCGCCCCTCCCCCAGCCTGGCTGCTGCCTTGCCGCGAGATCGCAGACTGCTGTGGTAGCAATGAGGGAGGCTCCATGGGCATGGGAACCTCCCGGCCAGGTGTGGTATATTATCTCCAGGTGTGCCTGTTTGCTTAAAGCGCAGTATTGGGGTGGGAGTTACCCGATTTTCCAGGTGTTGTGTGTCTCAGTTCCCCTGGCTAGGTAAAGGGATTCCCTTTCCCCTTGTGCTTCCCAGGTGAGGGGATGCCTCGCCCTGCTTCAGCTCTCGCTGGTCGGGCTGCAGCAGAGTACCAGCACCGATTGTCCGGCACTGCCTAGTGAGATGAACCCAGTACCTCAGTTGAAAATGCAGAAATCACCGGTCTTCTGTGTCGCTCGTGCTGGGAGTTGGAGACTGGAGCTGTTCCTATTCGGCCATCTTGCTCCGACTCACTTTAAAACATTGGTATCAGAAATGACATCAGCGGTTCCAGCAAGAATATCCACTCCAGGCAACAGGGTGAGATGGGCCTGAGATGTCTCAAAAACTTGTTTTTTCAGCTTAGCAATATCTAATGATAAATTATCTTCTCCTTTTAGGTGATGTCTAATCATCTCTCATTTGTATTTAGGGCATTATAACAGCTAGAAGTAATACAAAAATCAGAAGTATTCCAATCACATTGCATTTGAATTCTATGTTCCAAGCTCATAATCTGATCTCCCATCAAAATTACTGTTTGACAAAAGTCATTAATTTGATTTGCCAACTTTTTAAAATCTATTTGGCTTTGGGAATTCCAAAGCTTAGAAGAATTTTTCTGCCAGCAATCTGCAAAGCCTGTAGTTTGAATAGAAGGATGTAAAGCAATACCAGCAGCAGCAGCAGCAGCAGTAGCTGTGACAGCTATAAGGCCAAAGATTACTGCTATTAAAGTAAATATGAATCTCTTTGATCTATTAAGTTTTGCTTTTAAGTACTTCAGTGATAATTTGTGTAGAGGGAGAGGCCTCCCAAGGTCTCTTGAGGGAAACATGTATCTGAATTCCTTATTGGACCCTAACCAGCAAA
Organism: Papio anubis; assembly: GCF_008728515.1. NCBI lineage: Eukaryota > Metazoa > Chordata > Mammalia > Primates > Cercopithecidae > Papio > Papio anubis. Next base: position 216,307 of record NW_022164475.1, read on the forward strand.
ATGCTATTATCTGTATAAAAGGTAGAATTAGTGCAGGTAAAAAGATGACAGTTGAGGCATGATATGGTTTGAGAGTCAGGTAGGATATTAATTTTTCTCACTTCCATCATTAAAGGAGTTTTAACACAACTCTGCAATGGGACCATCCAATTAGAGTTCATGGCTACAACAAATCAAAGCTTCTACTATGTGTCTCTGTTTTATATTCTCCTTTCCAAATCAGAATTGGGGTTTCAGCCATCATTAATTTCCACAATTCCAGATGTTCTGGACTTATAATTGAATCAATCACTTTTGGACATGGGAGGTGCCATATCATTTTCCTCCCACTTAATAGGGTAATTTGTTTCTATTCTTCTATAGAATTTTGGTGCTTTATCTGTGGAGTCGTTAGCAAAAGGAGTCTCTCTACAATCTTTGTGCTGTCCAGTACAATTTACTACAAAGTGTCCCCTAGGGGTCCAATCAATGATGATTCCATAGGAATTATTTTGCAGTACAGCAGTGCTGTTTGCAATAAAATCTTCCCAGGTTAGCACCTCTAACTTTCCAGAACATTTAGTCCCCTGCCTAGGTCAGGGCTTCTCATTAGGTTTAAATTTATTAATCTGGTGATGTGTCATAACATAGCCATGCTCAAGGCATTTAATAGTGTCCAAAGATTGAAATATTCTTCCACTGATAGCATGAATAGAGGCTTTTGATCCATCAAGTGCAGGGACAGAAATCTTCTAAATTTGTTTGTCATAATTTAAACATTCTGCTGCCAGACCCAGGCAGATGGCAGGAAAATGATAACCAATGGAAACTTTCATTAACATTCCTTCCTTATCTGGATATGTAGGACCTCGATTATTTGTTGGTTCAGGCATCCAGACACCATCATTAACATAAACCTCCTCTGGGGGGTCTAACCACGTAACAGCCATAATCAGTGATGGGAAAGGAATGTAGGTCCAATAAGTGTAATTCTGATCTGCCTCAATTATGGGAAGACTCACTGCTAGGGAGATTACCACCATCATAGCTACCATTAAATTACTGGTGGTCAATGGCTTGTTCTGAGACCTCAGGTTCTCTTCTACAATGTGAGCTAGTCTCTTCATCTGCCCCCAGGTTGGCAGAGTTGCTTGAAGAGTTTTACTGGTTTCCATCTGCTCAACAGAGATGTTCATCTGAGCCATCTGATGAACTGGGGGTGCAGGGATATTCCCAAATCTTTTCCTCTTCCTTGGATTCTGGCCTATGGCACAGATTAAGATGTCTTGTGGGTACCCAGAGGGGAAGCTGGTTCTCTCCTGATGAGATACAAGCAAACCCTTGATCACAACAAGACCAACTGGGACCTTTCATTTGGACCAGTTTATTGGCCATTGATAAACAACTATGATCGACACAACTGCTCCAGTGTTGAACAGACCCTCAAATTGTTTTCCTTGAATAGTGATCATACAAATAGGTCTATTGTCATAGATTTGATTTACCCAACAGGCAGCCTTGCCTGCTATAGTTGTGCTTCCAAATCCCCCTGTTTTGTTTTTTCTGAGCTTTCTCCTACCTTAACATACAGTAAAAGCAACATTTGAGATATTCTAGCACCTGGATTAGCACTCCAGGGAACAATGGAGGAGATAACAATTTGAATTTCTCCCTGGCAATCAGAGTCCACTACTCCAGTATGTACTTGAATTCCCTTTAAGTTTAAGCTGGACTTTCCCAGTGTAAGTCCTACCATGCCATTTGGCAATGGGCCAAAAACCCCAGTTAGGATCTTCCTAGGAGGCTCCCTAGGAAGGAGGGATATGGCTTTGATACAGCATAAATCTGCTGCCCGACTTTTAGCTGTGGAGGGGGACAATTGCTGTACATTTGTGCAGGGATAGACTGGGCCAGGAACATTCCATCGGGGACATCCTGTCCTGAATTGGGAATGCCCCATTTTGAATCAGGGCCTGGGGCTGTCCCCTCTGTCCATTTCCCGGCAAGGGTTGTCTGCTGTTATCAAACTTTGAATGACATTGATTAGCCCAGTGTCTTCCTTTTTTACATTTGGAACAAGTATTTGGTTCCCTGTCTTTTCCTCTTGATTTTTGTCTTTTTTTGGCTCCTTGTACACTCTCTTTTTGTATGTCCCATCTCTCCACAATTATAGCAAGATACAGAGAACACTCGTGTGTTTTTTGTTACCCTTAGTCTAGCCATTGCCTGAGCAAGGAGGCTGGCCTTCTATAAGTGCCCCACAACGCCATTGCAGGCTTTAATGTATTCACTTAAAGATTTTTCCTCATTTAGATCTGCCTTTCCCTTAATAGATCCAACTGCTGCCTGACATTATCTATTAGCATTTTCATAAGCAAGCGGCTGAATGGCCACTTTCCTGGCATGAGAATCTGAAATAGCCTTTTGAGCCGCATCTTGCAAATGGTCAAAAAATCTGGATAGGGCTGCCTTGGACCCTGTTGAAGTGAGTTAAAAGAAGGATAAGTAGTACAAGGGTAGTGAATTTTTTCTCAGGCTCTTATGCATATTGTTCTGAGCTGATCAACAGCCTCATCATCCATTACCATCTGTTGATTTAGAGTACCCCATGCCTGTTGGATTCCAAGCAATTGATCAGATGTGATATTAATGGGAGTTAGGGCTTGAGCAGTTCTGTGTGCCTGATTTGTTGCTTCATCCATCCACGAGGTTTTAAACTGGAGAAATGAAGAAGAAGACAGGGTGGATCAGGTAATGACTCCCAATCCATCAGTATTAAGCACTGGTTATAAGCCACAGATTGTAACAAGGAATGAACATAAGGAGAACTTTGCCCATATTGTCTAATTGCTTGTTTTAAGTCTTTTAATATATTAAAAGAAAATGGCTCCCAGTATGCTTGAGCACGTTCTCTGTGCTCGTCAGTTGGCAAAATAATTACCAGAAACTGTCAAGCATCCAAATCCCCCATTTCTTTTGCCTGGCAAATGGATGCCTGGATTGTTCCTACACCACAATTTGTATTTGGGTCGGCTCACAGCATTCCTCTCCCACAATTAACAGGTGGACAAGCCTGGATCATTCTCTCACTGTAATTGGCTGTTGGGTGAGACTGAGGCTTCCCTTTGCCATAGTTAATGGTGGGGCATGGAACAATGGCAGCAGGAAGATGCCTCACTGGCTCCCATTCCAAAAATTCATAAGGTTGAGGTGGGGGTGGCTGTTCTGGACCTCCCCCTAAAGTCACTTGGGTGGCACTGTTTCTGCAGTAGGTGACATTGTTTCTTTCAAAAGTTTTTGGAGTTTAACATATATAGCTTCCCATTTCTCCCCCTTTTTAAAACCAGACTGTGATGGTTCACTTTGCTGATGATCAGACAGTTGATTACTAAACTTTCCTACGTCATCCTGAAACTACTCCTCCTCCTCCCCAGTGTGGACGGGCTCTAGTGCTGTTTTAAATGCCGTTCACACAGACCAAGTGGAGAAGTGAATATTGAGGCCCTCTTGTTGCACTCATTTTAAGACTGATCTGACGTTGTCCTAACCTTTTACATCCATGGCATTTCTTCACCAGATTATTTGTAGAGATTATGGAGAGAACCACGTTTTGTGCCAGATATTGGAGAAAACAGCCCCACACCACCCAGGGAATATCCCGAGTCTGGCAGAGACAAATGAGTTAGAAAGAGACAGAATAAGCATTTACAAAACTTGTCCAGGGAACTGGAACATCAAAGTCTTGCTCACGACCCAGAACTCTCAGGTTCCATTGAATGTATTGGTGTTGAGCTATTTGTTGTTAGGGGAGATGGGAGTGGGAGGAAGGGATGAGGAAAAGGATTAATCAGTGAAGGAGAACTCACGAGTCATTCAATAAGATGTATAGCAGTGGTGGTTTCTGTGAATTTCCTTGAACAAAGGCATGTGTCTATACTACTTAAGATCTTTAACTTATGAGGAACGAAACAGGTGGGAGTGGGTTTCAGGCAGAGCCAAGATGTTTGATTATACTCCAATGCTTCAGGGGAATGTTATCTCCCTGAGCAACCTGTGGAATGCTGCTGAGTTGTTACGGTCTTGGGACATAAAGACATGATGGCAATAAGGAGACTTTTCCCCTCAGCAACCACCAATGGTTTCTCATGAGTGTCTCAAACAGGGGAGACCACTTCAACTGGCACACCAGAAAGTCTCTGAACCATAGAAACACTGTTTCTGTAGAATCTGTGAAGGGACATTTGGGAGCTCATTGAGGACTATGGTGAAAAAGTGAATATCCCCAGACAAAAACTAGAAATAAGCTGTTTGTAAAACTGATTTCTGATGTGTAAATTCAACTCTCAAAGTTAAAACTTTCTTTTTATTCATCAGTTTGGAAACACTGTTTTTTGTAGAATCTGTGAAGGGATATTAGGTAGCACATTGAGGCCTATGGTGAAAATGTGAATATTCCAACATAAAAACTAAAGGGAAGCTTTAAAACTAAAGTCTGTGAAACTGCTTTTTGATTTGTGGATTCATCTGACAGAGTTGAACTGAACCTTTCTCTTTATTCAGCAGTTTGGAAACGCTGTTTTTGTAGAGTCTGCAAAAAGATATTTGGGAGCTCATTGAGGCCGATAGTGAAAAAGCGAATATCCCCAGATAAAAATGAGATCAAAGTTATTTGTGAAGTAGCTTTTTGATGTGTGGATTCATCTCACAGAGGTAACATTTTCTTTTGATTCAGGATATTGCAAACAGTCCTTTTGTTTGATCTGCAAAGGGACATTTGGTAGTGCATTGAGGTTATGGTGACAAATCTAATATCCACAGATAAAAACTAGAAAGAAGGTCTCTGTGAAAATGCTTTGTGATGTGTGGTTTTGACTCAGAGTTAAACATTTCTTTTGACACAGTAGTTTGGAAACACTGTTTTTCTAGAATCTTTGAAGGGCTATTTGGGAGTGCACTGAGGCCTGTGGTGAAAAAGCGAATGTCCCCAGATAAAAACTAGAAAGAAGCTCTCAGTGAAACTGCTTTCTGATGTGTGGATTCATCTCACAGAGTTACAACTTTCTTTTGATTCATCAGGTTACAAAAAATGATTTTGTAGAATCTGTGAAGAAGCATTTGGGGGAACATTTTAGGCTTATGGTGAGAAAGCAAATTTCCCCAGATAAATACTAGAAAGAAGCTGTCTGTAAAATTACGTTGTAGTGTTTAGATTCATTGCAGAGAGTTAAATATTTCTTTTGACTCAGCTGTTTGTAAATACTGTTTTTGTGGAATCTACGAAGGGCCGTTTAGGAACACATTGAGGCCTATGGTGAAAAAGCAAATATCCTCAGATAAAAACTAGAAAGAAATTATCTGTGAAAGTGATTTGGGATGTGTGGATTCAGCTCACAGACTTAAGCCTTCCATTTGACTTAGTCTTGAAACACTGTTTTTGTATAATCAGTGAACTGATATTTTGGAGCTTATTGATGCCTATGGTGAAAAGAAAATATCCCCATATAAAAACTAGAAAGTAGTTATTTGTTAAACTGCTTTGTGATCCCTGGATTCTTTTCACTGAGTAAAAACTTTATTTTGAATCAGCAGGTTGCAAGTAGTCCTTTTGTAGAATATGCAAAGGGACATTTGGGATCGCATTGATGCCTATGGTGACAATTGGAATATCCCAGATAAAAACTAGAAAGAAGCTATCTGTGAAACTGCTTTGTGATGTGTGGATTCATCTCACAGTGTTAAACATTTCTTTTTATACAGCAGTGTGGAAACACTGTTTTTGTAGAATCTGCAAAGGAATATTTGGGAGCTCTTTGAGGCCAAAGGTGAAAAAGCAAATCTCCCCAGATGAAAACTAGAAAGAAGCTGTTTGTGAAACTGCCTTATGATGTGTAGGTTCATCTTACAGAGTTAAACCTTTCTTTTGATTCAGCAGTTTAGAAACACTGTTTTTGTAGTATCTACAATGTGACATTTTTGGAGCACATTGAGGCCTATAATGAAAAAGGAAATACACCCAGATGAAAACCAGAAAGCAGGTATCTGTATAACTGCTTTGTGACGTGTGGATTCTTCTCAAACAGTTAAACCATTTTTTTTCTTTTGATTTGGCAGTTTGCAAACAGTTTTTTTTGTAGAATCTGTGAAGGACATTTGGTAGCACATTGAGGCCTATGGTGACAAAACAAACATCTTCAGATAAAAACTAAATAGAAGTTATGTGTGAAACTGCTTTGTGATGTGTGGATTCATCTAACAGCGTTATACTTTTCTTTCATTTCAGCAGTTTGGAGACATTGTTTTTGCAGAATCTGTGAAGGAACATTTGAGAGTGCATCGAGGCCTGTGGTGAAAAAATGATTATCCCCTTCTTTCTTTCTAGTAAAAAACTAGAAAGAAGTTGTACTTGAAGCTGCTCTCAGATGTTGATTTATCTCATAGAGTTACAACTTTCTTTTGATATAGTAGTTTGTAAACACTGTTTTTGTAGAATCTGCGAAGGGACATTTGGGAATGCATTGAGGCCTATGGTGAAAATGTGAATATCCCCAGAGAAAAAGTAGAAGGAAGCTATCTGTTAAATTGTTTTGTGATGTGTGGATTCATGTCAGAGTTGAACTTTTCTTTTGATTCAGCAGTTTGGAAACACTCTTTTTGTAGAGTCTGCAAAATGACATTTGGGAGTTCATTGAGGCCTACAGTGAGAAAGTAAATATCCCCAGAAAAGAGCTATCTTTAAGCTGCTTTGTAAAGTGTTGATTCATTTCCCAGACTTAAACCTTTCTTTTGATTCAGTAGGTTGCAAACAGTCCTTTTGTATAATCTGAGAAGGGATACTTAATAGCGTATGGAGACCTGTGGTGACAAGCTGAGTATACTCAGATAAAAACTACAAAGAAGAAATCTGTGAAACTGTTTTGTGGTGTGCATCATCATCTCACAGAGTTAAAACTTTCTTCTAATACAGCAGTTTAGAAACACTGTTTTTGGAAAACCTCCAAAGGAACTTTTGGGAATACATTGAGGTGTATGGTAAAAACAAAAAAAAAAAACAACAAAACAAACAAACAAAAAGAATATCTCCAAATAGAAACTAGAAAGAATCTATGTGTGAAACTGCTTTGTAATATGTGGAATAATCTCACAGAATTAAGCTTTTCTTTTGGTTCTGTAGCTTGGAAACACTGTTTTTGGATAATCTAGAAAAGGACATCTGTGTGTCCATGTAGTCCAATGGGGGAAAACAGAATATCCTCATAGAAAAGCTAAAAACTGCCTTGTGATGTCTGGATTCATCTCAGAGAGTTAAACCTTTCTTTTGAATCAGCAGGGTTGAAACACTCTCTTTGGAGGATCTGTGAAGGGACATTTTGGAGCTCATTGAGGCCCACAGGGAAAAACAAAATATCACCAGATTACAACAAGATGGGTGTTATCTTTGAACTGCTTTTTGATATGTGAATTCAACTCACAGAGTTAACCCTTTCTTTATTTTCAACAAGTTGGAAAACTTCATTTTGAAGTATGTGTGAGGGACAATTAGGCACTAATTGAGGCCTATGGGGAAAAAATGAATATCTTCAAATTAAAAACTAGAAAGAAGCTATCTCTGAAATTGCTTTGTGATGAGTGGATTTATCTCACATAATTAAATTTTCCTTTTGTTTCAGCAGATTGGAATCACTCTATTTGTAGAATCTGCAAAGGGATTGTTGGGAGCCCATTGAGGTCTAGGAGGATAAACTGAATATCCCGATTAAAGCCAGAAAGAAAGTATCTGTGAAAGTGCTTTGAGACGTATGGATCATTCTCACACAGATAAAACTTTCTGTTGATTCAGCAGAATTGAAACACTCTTTTTCTAGGATCTGCATAGGAGTATTTCAGAGCCCATTGAGGTCTATGGGGAAAAAAAATTATATTCTGATAAACAAGAAAGAAGTTATCTGTGAAGCTGCTTTGTGATCTGTGGATTCATCTCACAGAGTTCATCCTATCTTTTGATGCAGTAGATTGAAAAAACTATTTTTGGAAAATCTGTGAAGGGACACTTGGGAGACCATTGTGGCATATGTGGAAAAAGTGAATATTTTCAGATTAAAACTAGAAGGAAGCTTTCTGTGAAACTACTTTTTAATATATGGATTCATCTCACAAAGTTAAACCTTTCTTTTAACTCAGTAGGTTGGAAACAGTCTTGTTGCAGAATCTGCAAATGGATATTTGGGTGCCCCTTGAGACCTATGGGAAAAAATTGAACATCCTCAGATAAAAATTGGAAAGAAATTATCTGTGAAACTCCTGTGTGATTTGTGGATTCAGCTCACAAAGTTAAACTTTACTTTTAGCTCACAAGGTTAGAAACACTCTTTTTGTTAAATCTGCAAAGGGACATTTATGAGCTCATTAAGGCCTGTCAGGAAAAACCAAATATCCCCAAATAAATACTAGAAAGAAATCATCTGTGAAATTGATTTGTGATATATGGGTTCATCTTACAGAGGTAAAACTTTCTTTTGATTCAGCAGGTAGGAAACACCTTTTTTGAAGCATCTATGCAGGGATATTTGTGAGTCCATTGATGCCTATGGAAAATAAAACGAGTATACCCTGATAAAAATAAGAAAGAAGTTATCTGTGAAATTACTCTGTGATGTGTGGCTTTATCTCACAGTGCTAAACTTTTCTTGAGATGCAGAAGGTTGTAAACACATCTTTTGTTGAATCTGTGAAGGGGCATTTGGGAGCTCATTGAAGCCTGAAAAAAAACTGAATATCCCTAGATAAAAACTAAAAAGAAGCTATTCGTGAACTGCTTTTGATGTGTTGATTCAACTCACAGAGTGAAACCTTGCCTTTGATTCATCAGGTTGGAAACACTCTTTTTGGAGAATCTGCAAAGGGCTGTTTGAGAGCCATTTGAGGCCTATGGGGAAAAAAAGAGTATCCCAGATAAAAACTAGAAAGAAGCTCTCTGTGAAACTGCTTGTGATTTGTGTATTCATCTCACAGAGCTAACCATTTCTTTGATTCAGCAGGTTGGAAACACTCTTTTTGGAGAATCTGTGAAGAGACATTTTGGAACCCTTTGAAGCATATGGGGAAAAACCTAATATCCCCAGATAAAAACTAGAAAGAAGTTATCTGTGAAACTGGTTTTTGATGTGTGGATTCAACTAACAGAGTTAAACTTTTCTTTTGATTCAGCAGGTCAGAAACAGTCTTTTTGGAGAATCTTCAAAGGGACATTTGTGCACCAAATGAGGCCTTAGATGAAAAGCCGATTATCCCCAGATGAAAACTAGAAAGAAATTATTTGTGAAACTGCTTTGGATGTGTGGATCCTTCTCACATAGTTAAATCATTTTTTTGATTCTGCTGGGTTGAAAAGCTCTTTTTCTAGAATCTACAAAGAGAAATTTTGGACCCCATTCAGGCTTATGTGGAAAAACAATATTCCCTGATAAAACTAGAAAGAAGCTATCTGTGAAACTACTTTGTGATATGTGGATTCATCTCAAAGAGCTAAACCTTTCTTTTGATTCACCAGTTTGGAAGCACTCTTTTTGAGGAATCTGCATAAGGGCATTGGGAGGCATATAGGGAAAAACCGATTATTCCCAGATGAAAACTAGAAAGAAGCTATCTGTGAAATTGCTTTGTGATGTTTCCATTGATCTCAGAAAGTTAAACTTTTCTTTTGATTCAGTAGCTGGGAAACATACTTTTTGGAGAAACAGCAAAAGGACATTTGGGCACCCAAGGAGACCATTGGTGCAAAACTGAATATAACCATATAAAAACTAGGAAGAAGCCATCTGTGAAACTGTTTTGTGAGGTATGTGTTCATCTCACAGAGTTGACATTTTTTTCTGATTCAATCGTTGGAAAACCTCTTTTTGTAGAATCTCCTTAGGGACATTTCAGAGTCCTTTGAGGCGTATGGGAAAAAACTGAATATCCCTCAATAAAAACTACAGAGAAGCTATCTGTGAAACTACTTTGTGATGTGTGGCTTCATCTCACAGATTTAAACCTTTATTTTAATGCATCATGTTGTAAACAATCATTTTAGGGAATCTGCAAAGGGACATTTGGGAGGCCATAGAGGCCTAAGGGGAAAAACCAAATAACCACAGATAAAACCTAAAAATAAGCTATCTGTGATGTGTGGTTTCCGCTTTGTGATGTGTGGATTCATCTCACCGTGTTAAATCTTTTTTGAGATTTAGCAAGGTGGGAACATTCTCTTTGGAGAATCTGTGAAGGAACATTTAGGACCTCTTTGAGGCTTGTGGGGTAAAACCAAATATCCCCAGATAACAAGAAAGAAGCTATCTTTGAATTGCTTTATGAAATGTGAATTAAACTCAAAGATTTAACCATTTTTTTTGATTCATCAGGTTGGAAAACTTCGTTTTGGAGAATGTGCAAAGGAACAGTTGGTTCCAATTGAAGCCTATGGGGAAAAACCAAATATCTTCATATAAAAACCAGAAAGAAGTTATCTGTGAAACTGCTTTGGGATGTGTGGATTTATCTCACATAGTTAAATTTTCCTTTTGATTCAGTAGGTTGGAATCACTATTTTTGTACAATCTGTGAAGGGACATTTGGGAGGCCATTTAGGTATATGGAAAAAAAAAAAAAGAAATATCCCTAGACAAAACTGTAAAGAAGCTAAGAGTGAATCTGTTTGGTGAGAGCTGGATTCATATCACAGAGATAAAATTGTATTTGGATCCAGAAGGTTGGACACACTTTTTTTGTAGAATCTGTGAAGGGATATTTGGGAACCCATTGAGGCCTATCAAGAAAAACGGAATATCCCCAGATAAAAACTAGAAACAAAGTATCTACTGAAATGCTTTGTGATGTGTGAATCCTTCTCACACACTTAAATCCTTCTGTTGATTCAGCAGGCTTGAAACACTCTTTTTCTAAGATCGGAGAAGGGATATTTGGAATCCCATTGAGGCCTATGGGGCAAAGCAAATATCCTCAGATAAAACCAGAAAAAAGCTATCTGTGAAACTGCTTTGTGATCTGTGGATTCATGTCACAGAGTTTAACCTTTCTTTTGATTCAGCAGGTTGGAAATACTCTTTTTACAGACTATGTGAATGTAAATCTTAGAAGGGACATCTGTGGGCCCTTTGAGGCCTATGGGGAAAAACTGAATATCCCCAGATAAAAACTAGAAAGAAGCTATCTGTGAAATTGCTTTGTGATATGTGGATTTGTCTCATAGATTTAAACTCTTCTTTTGATTCAGCAGTTTGGTAGCACCCTATTTGGAGAATATGAGAAGGGACACTTGGAACCCCTTTGAGGCCTGTGATGAAAAGGGATTGTTCCCAGAAATAAACTAGAAGGAAGCAATTTGTGAAACTTCTTTGTGATGTGTGGATTCATGTAACAGAGTTAAATCTTTCTTTTGACACAGTAATGTGGAAACACAGTTTTTGGAAAATCTGCGAAGGGTCATTTGACATTTCTTTGATGATAAGGGGAAAAACCGAATATCCCTAGGGATAAACTAGAAAGAAGCTATCTGTGAAACTGTTCTCACAGAGTTAAACCTTTCTTTTGATTCAGCAGGTTGGAAGCACTATAAATGGAACATCTGAGAAGGGACATTTGGAAACCATTGAGGCCTATGGGGAAAAATCAAATGTCTCCAGATAAAAACTAAAAAGAAACTGTCAGTGAAATTGCTTTCTCATGTGTGAATTCATCTTTTTTTTTTTTTTTTTTTTTTGTGATGCAGTTTCTCTCCGTCACCCAGGCCGGAGTGCAGTGGTGCATTCTTGGCTCACTGCAAGCTCCACCTCCTGCATTCAAGTCATTCTCCTGCCTCTGCCTCCTGGGCAACTGGGACTGCAGGCATCCACCACCATGCCAGGTTAATTGTTTTTGTATTTTTAGTAGAGATGGGGTTTCATCATGTTAGCCAGGATGGTCTCCATCTCCTGACCTCATGATGATCCAACTGTCTCAGCCTCCTAATGTGCTTGGATTACAGGCATGAGCCACCATGCCCAGCCATGTGTGGATTCATCATTCAGAGCTAAACAGGTCTTTTGATTCAGCAAGCTGGAAATATTGTTTTTGGAGAATCTATGAAGGGACATTTTGCTGCCCTTTGAGACCCATAAGGAAAATTGATTATCCCCAGATAAAAACTAGAAAGAAGCTGTCTGTGAAAATGCTTTGAGATGTGTGGATTCATCTCAGAGAGTTAAACCATTTTTCTTTTCTTTTCTTTTCTTTTTGACTCAGCTGGTTGGAACCACCGTTTTTGGAGAATCTGCAAAGGTAATTTTGGAAGCCCATTGATGCCTAAGTGAAAAAAAAGTCCCCAGATAAAAATGACAAATAAGGTATCTGTGAAACAACTTTGTGATGTATGGATTCTTCTCACACATTTAAAGCTTTTTTGCTTAAGCATGTTGGAAAAATATGTTTTTGAAAATCTTGGAAGAGACATTTGAACACTCATTGAGACATATGGAGAAAAACCAAATATCCCAAGATAAAAAGTAAAAAGCAGCTATCTGTCAAACTGCTTTGTGATGTGTGGATTCATTTCACAGAGTTAAACCTTCATTTTGATTCAACAGATTGGAAGTACTCTTTTTGGAGAATCTATGAAGGGGTATTTGGGAGTCAATTGTGGCCTATGGGAATAAATGAAATGTCCTCTGCTAAAAATTAGAAAGTAGCTGTCTGTGAAACTGCTTGTGCTTTGTGGATTCATCTCCCAAAGTTAATCCTCCTTTTGATTCAGCATTTGGGAGCCTTTTGAGGCCTATGTTTCAAAACTGACAATCCCCTGTTTAAAACTAGTTTCTTATTTGAGAAACTGCGTTATGAAGTGTGGATTCACTTCACAGATGGAAAGCTTTCTTTTGATTCAGAAAGATGAAAAGACTCTTTTTGGAGTGTCTACTAAGGAACATTTGGGAGCCAATTGAGGCCTTTGGGGAAAACCAAATATCAACAGAGAAACACTAGATAGAAACTATAGTGAAAGTGCTTTATGATGTGTGGGTTTATCTTACAGAGTTAAACCTTTGTTTTGATTCAGCAGTTTGAAAAAAACTCTTTTTTGACAATCTGTGAAGGGATAGTTGGGAGCCCATTGGCGCCCATAAGGAAAAAGCAAATATCCCCAGATAAAACTAGAAAGAAGCTATCTGAAACTACTTTCTGATGTGATGATTCATCTCATAGAATTAAACCTTTCTTTTGATTCAGCTGGTGGGAAACACTCTTTTTACAGATTCTGTGAAGAAACATTTGAGAGACAATGGCAGTCTGTGGGAGAAACTGAATATTTCCAGATAAAAACTAGAAAGAATCTATCTGTGAAACAGCTTTGTTATATGTTTATTCATTTCACAGAGTTAAACCTTTATTTTGATTCAGGAAGTTGGAAACACGCTTTTTGAAGTATCTGCAAAGGGACATTTTGGAACCCATTTAGGCTTATTGGAAAAAAATGAATAACCCCAGAGTAAAACTGGAAAAAAGCTATCTGTGAAACTGTTTTGTGATTTGTGGATTCATCTTGCAGAGTTAAACCTTTTTTTTTTATTTATCAGGTTGTAAACACATCTTTTTGGACAACCTGCAAAGGGACATTTGGGAGCCCATTGAGGCCTATGGGGAAAACCCTAATATTCCCAGATAAAAACGAGAAAGAAGCTACCTGTGTAACAGCTTGTGATGTCTAAATTCATCTCACAGAGGTAAACCTTTCTTTTGATGCAGCAGGTTGGGAACACTCTTTCTTTACAATCTGTGAAGGGACATTTGAAAGCCCATTGTGGCCTATGGGGAAAACCCTAATATCCGTGGATAAAAACTAGAAAGAAGCTATTTGTGTAACAACTTGTGATGTCTAAATTCATCTCACAGAGGTAAACCTGTCTTTTGATTCAGCATGTTACAAAAACTTTTTTTTAGAATCTTGGCTGGGGCATTTGAGAACCAATTGAGGCATATAGGGAAAAGTCGAATATCCACAGATGAAAACTAGAAAGAAGATATTTCTGAAACTGTTTTATGATGTGTGGATTCATCTCACAGAGTTAAATTTTTCTTTTCATTCAACAAGTTGGAAACATTCTGTTTGTAGGATGTGGGAAGGGACATTTGGGAGCCCGTTGAGGTCTATGGGACAAAACTAAATATATCCACATAAAAAGTAGAAAGAAGCTATCCATAAAACATTTTTTGTGATATGTAGACTCATATCAGAGAGTTAAAACTTTCTTTTGATTAAGCAGGTTGAAAACATTATTTTTGGAGAATACACGAAGAAACATTTGGGAGCCTATTGAGGCTTATTGGGGAAAACCGAATATCCTCAGATAAAATCTAGAAAGAAGCTCTCTGTGAAACTGCTTTCTGATGTGTGGATTCAAATCATAGAGTTAAAATTTTCCTTTGATTCAGCACGTTGAGAAAGCTCTTTTTAGTGAATCTACAAAACAGTATTTGGGAACCCATTGAGGCCTATGGGGAAAAACCGAATATCCCACCATAAAAACTCGAAAGAAGATAAGTGTGAAACTGATGTGATGTGTGGATTCATCTCACAGAGTTAAACCTTTCCTTTGATTCAGCAGGCTAGGAAAACTCCTTTTGGAGAATCTGCAAAAGGACATTTGAAAGCCCATTGAAGCCTCTGGGGAAAAACAGAATATCCTTAGATAAAAACCAGAAAGAAGATATCTATGAATCCACTTTGGATGTGTGGATTCATGTTACAGAGTTAAAACTTTCTTTTGATTCAGCAGGTTGGAAACACACTTTTTCTAGAATCTATGAAGAGGCATTTGGGAACCGTTTGAAGGATATGGGGAAAACCTGATTATCCCCAGATAAAAACTAGAAAGAGGTTATCTGTGAAACTGCATCATGATATGTGAATTCATTTCACAGGATTAAATCTTTTTTTGATTCAGGAAGTTGTAAACACTTTTCTTGCAGAATCTTTAAAGGACTTTTGGAAGTCCATTGAGGCCTAGGGGAGAATAAAACCAAACATCCCTAGTTAAAAACTGGAAAAAAGCTATCTGTGAAACTGCTTTGTGATGTATGGATTCATGTCACAGAGTTAAAACTTTGATGTGATTCAGCAGGTGAGAAAAACTCTTATTGGAGAATCTGTGAAGAGACATTTGGGAGTAAAATGGGGTTTATGGTGAAAAACCAAATATTCCTTATAAACCTAGAAAGAAGCTGTCTGTGAAACTGCTTTGTGATGTGTGGATTCATCTCAGAGAGTCCAACCTTTGATTTGATTCAGTAGATTGGAAACACGCTTTTCAAGTATCTGCCAAGGGACGTATGGGAGCCCATGGAGGCTTATGGGAAGAAACTGGGTATCCCTGGAAAAAAACTAGAAAGAAACTATCTGTGAAACTGCTTTTTGATATGTGGATTCATCTCACAGAGTTAAACATTTCTTTTTATTTAGCAGGTTGGAAACACATCTTTTGGAGAATCTGCAAAGAGACATTTGGGAGCCCTTTGTAGCCTATGGGAAAAAAATGAATATCCCCAGATAAAAACTAGAAAGCAGCTATCTGTGAAACTTCTTTATGATGTGTTGATTCATCTCACAGAGTTAAACCTTTCTTTTGATTCAGCACGTTGGGAACACTCTTTTTGGAGAAACTGTGAAGGAACATTTTGAAGCCAATTGGGACCTAAGAGGAAAAACAAAATAAAATAAACCCAGATAAAAATTAGAAGGAAAGTATCTGTGAAGCTACTTCAAGATGTGTACATTCATCTCACAGAATTAAACATTTTTTTTGTTCAGCAGGTTGGAAATACTCTTTTTGGAAAATCTGCGACAGGACATTTGGGAACCCATGAGACTCATGGGGAAAAATTGAATATCTCCTGATAAAAACTAGGAAGAAGCTATCTGTTAAACTGCTTTGTGATGTTTGGATTCGTCTCACAGTTATACCTATCTTTTGATTCAATCCGTTGTAAACACTTTTTTTTTGGAGAATCTGTGAAGACATATTTTGAGCCCTTTGATGCCTATAAAAAGCTACTCAGTATCCCCAAATAAAAACATGGAAGCAGCTCTCTGTGAAACTGCTTTGTGGTGTATGGATTCACCTCACAGAACTAAACCATTCTATTGATTCAACAGTTGTAAACACTTTTTACGGAGAATCTATGAAGCAACATTTGGAAGCCAATTGAGTTCTATGAGGAAAAACTGGAATATCCCCAGATAAAAACTAGAAAGAAGCTACCTGTGAAACTGCTTTGTGATGTGTGGGTTTTTCTCACAGAGTCAATACTTTCCCTTTTCTCAGTGGGTTGGAAACAGCTTTTATGGGGAATCTGCAAAGGGACATTTGGGAGCCCTTTGTGGGCTATGGGGAAAAACTAAATATCCCCAGATAGAAACTAGAAAGATGCTATCGATGAAACTGTTCTGTGATGTGTGGATTTATCTAATAGAGTTAAAACATTATTTTAATTCATCAGGTGAGAAACACTTTTTGGAATATCTGTAAAGGTACTTTTGGGAGCTCATCGTAGCCTATGGGGAAAAAAAACGAATATCCCCAGATAAAAATTAGAAAGAAATTATTTGTGAAACTACTTTGTTATGTGTGGATCCATGTTAAGCAATTAAAACTTTTCTTTGATTCAGCAGGTTGAAAACACTCTTTTTGGAGAATCTGCAAAGGGATAATTTGAAGCCCATGGAGGACTATGGGAAGCCAAATATCCCTAGATGGAAACTAGAAAGAAGCTATCTGTGAAACTGATGTGATGTGTGGATTCATCTCACACAGCTAAACCATTCTTTTGATTCAGCAACTTGGAAACACTGTTATGGGAGAATCCGGGAGGGGACGTTTGGGACCCTGATGTAGCCTATGGGGAAAAACCTATATCCCTAGATAAAAACCAGAAGGAAGCTCTCTGTGAATCTGCTTTGTGATGAATGGATTAATCTCACAGAGTTTAACCATTATTTTTATTCAGCAGGTTGAAACCACTCTTTGTGGAGAATCGACAAAGGGACATTTGGGAGCCCTTTGAGGCTTATAGGGCAAAACTGAATATTCCCAAATAAAAACCAGAAAAAAGCTATCTGTAAAACTTCTTTGTAATGTATGGATACATTTCATAGAATTATTCTTGTCTTTTGATTCATCAGGTTGGAAACACTCTTTTTCTGTTTTTGGAGCACGTGCAAAGGGACATTTGGGAGCTTAATGAAGCTTCTGGGTAAAGAACAAAAATTCCCAGATAAAAACTAGAATAAAGTTATCTCTGAAATTGATCTCTGATGTATTGTTTCATTTCACAGTGTTAAAGATTTCCTTTAATTCATCAGAATGAAAACACTGTCTTTGGAGAATCAGAAGGGACATATGTGAGCCCTTTGAGGCCTCTGGAAAAAAAACAAATATCACCAAATAAAAGCAAGAAAGAATTTATCTGTGAAACTGCTTTGTGATGTGTGGATTCAGCTCACAGAGTTAAACCTTTCTTTTGGTTGAGCAGGATGGAAACACTTTTTTTAGAGAATCTTTGAAGGGACATTTGGGAGCCCATGGTGGCATATGGGGTGAAACCGAATACACCTAGAAAAAAAACTAGAAAGAAGCTATGTGTGAAACTGTTTTGTGATGTGGGGATTCATCTCAGAGAGTTAAGCCTTTCTTTAGATTAAACAGGTAGGAAACACTCTTTTTGGAGAATCCACAAAGGGACATGTGGGAGCCCTTAGGCCTACATATAAAAATCAAATATTCCCAGATAAAAGCTAGAAAGAAGCTATCTGAGAAACTGCTTTTTGATGAGTGGATGCATCTCACAGAGTTAAACCTTTCCTTTGATTCAGCAGGTTGGAAATCCTCTTTTTTGAAGACTATGCAGAAGCACATTTTGGAGCCCATCGAGGCCTATGGGTGAAAAAATAATATTTCCAGATTAAAACTAAAATGAAGGTATCTCTGAAACGGCGTTGTGATGTGTGGATTAATTTAAAGAAGTTTAACCTTTTAGTTGATTCAGCAGTCGAAAACCCACTTTTTGGACAATCTATGAAAGGATGTTTGGGAGCACACTGAGGCCTATGAGGAAAAGCTAATATCCCCTTATAAAAACTAGAAAGTAGCCATTTGTGAAATTGCTTTGCAATGTGTGGATTTATCTCACAGAATTAAAATTTTGCTTTCACTCAGCAGGTTGGACACACTCTTTTTGGAGAATCGGTGATGGGACATTTGGGAGCTTATTGAGAACTATGTGTAAAAACAGAATATTCCCAGATAAAAACTAGAAAGAAGGTGTCTCCGAAACTGCTTTGTGATGTGTGGATTCTTCTCACAGAGTTTAACGTTTAATTTGATTCAGCAAGTTGAAAACACTCTCTTTTGAGAATCTGCAAAAGGATATTTGGGAGCCCATTTTGGCCTGTGAGGAAAAACCTAATATTCCCAGATATAAACTCGAAAGAAGCTCTCTGAGAAACTCCCTTGAGATATGTGGATTCATCTCCCAGAATTAAACCTTTCTTTTCATTAAGCAGGTTGGAAACACTCTTTTTGGAGAATCTACCAAAAGACACTTTGGGGCCCATTGAGGCATACGGAAAAAATCCAAATATCCCCACATAAAAACTACAAAGAAGCTATCTGTGAAACTGCTTTGTGATGTGTGGATTCATCTCATGGAAATAAACCTTTTTTTTCGAATCAGCAGTTTGGACTTCATGATATTTGTGATATGTGGATTCATCTTATAGAGTTAAACCTTTCTTTTGATTCAGTAGGTTGGGAACACGTGTTTTGGAGAATCTGTGAAGGGACACTTGGGAGCCCATTGATGCCTATGGGGAAAAACCAAATATCCTCAGATAAAAACTAGAAAGAATCTATCTGTGAAACTGCTGTGTGATGTGTGGATTCATCCACTAGAGTTAAATCTTTCTTTTGATTTAGCAGGTTGGAAACACTCTTTTTGCAGAATCTGCAGAAAGACATTTTGGAGCCCATTGAGTATTTCCAGAAAAACAAACTAGTAAGAAGCTATCTGTGAAACTGCTTTGTGATGGGTGGATTTATCTCAGAGGGTTAAACCTTTATTTTTATTCAGAAGGTTAAAAACACTTTTCTTGGATATTCTGCAAAGGGACATTTGGGTGCCAATTGAGGCCTGTGGGAAAAAAAGAATATCCTCAGATAAAAACTAGAAAGAAGCTATGTGCGAAACTGCTTTCTGCTGTGTGGATTCACCACACAGAGATAAACCATTCTTTTGTTTCAGCAGACTGCAAACACTGTTTTTGGAGAATCTGTGAAGAAACATCTTGGAGCCCATTGAGGTTTATTGAGAAAAATTGAATGACTCCAGATAAACACTAGAAAGACGCTTTCTGTGAAACTGCCTTGTGATATGCGGATTCATCTCATAGAGTTAAACCTTTCTTTTGATTCAGAGGGTTTGAAACTCTTTTTTGGAGACTCTGAGAAGGGACATTTGGGAGCCCATTGAGGCCTGTGGGGCAAAATGGAATATCCCCAGATGAAAAATAGAAAGCAGCTATCCGTGAAACTGTTTTTTGATGTGTAGATTCATCTCACAGAGTTAAAATGTTTCTTTTGAATCAGCTTGTTGGAGACAATCTTTTTGTATAACCAGCGAAGGGACATTTGGGAGTCCATTGAGGCCTATGGGGAAAAACTGAACATTTCCAGATAAAAACTAGATTAAAGCTCTGTGAGAAATTGCTTTGCTATGTTTGGATTCAAATAAGAAAGAAGTTACCTGTGAAACTGCTTAGTAACACGTGGATTCATCACAAAGAATGGAACCTTTTTTTTTTTTTTTAGTATTTTTTTTTAATTTTTATTTTTTAATTTATTTATTATTATTATACTTTAAGTTGTAGGGTACATGTGCATAACGTGCAGGTTTGTTACATATGTATACTTGTGCCATGTTGGTGTGCTGCACCCATCAACTCGTCATTTACATCAGGTATAACTCCCAATGCAATCCCTCCCCCCTCCCCCCTCCTCATGATAGGCCCCGGTGTGTGATGTTCCCCTTCCCGAGTCCAAGTGATCTCATTGTTCAGTTCCCACCTATGAGTGAGAACATGCGGTGTTTGGTTTTCTGTTCTTGTGATAGTTTGCTAAGAATGATGGTTTCCAGCTGCATCCATGTCCCTACAAAGGACACAAACTCATCCTTTTTTATGGCTGCATAGTATTCCATGGTGTATATGTGCCCCATTTTCTTAATCCAATCTGTCACTGATGGACATTTGGGTTGATTCCAAGTCTTTGCTATTGTGAATAGTGCTGCAATAAACATACGTGTGCATGTGTCTTTATAGCAGCATAATTTATAATCCTTTGGGTATGTACCCAGTAATGGGATGGCTGGGTCATATGGTACATCTAGTTCTAGATCCTTGAGGAATCGCCATACTGTTTTCCATAATGGTTGAACAGGAAACCTACAGAATGGGAGAAAATTTTTGCAATCTACTCATCTGACAAAGGGCTAATATCCAGAACCCACAAAGAACTCAAACAAATTTACAAGAAAAAAACAAACAACCCCATCAAAAAGTGGGCAAAGGATATGAACAGACAGTTCTCAAAAGAAGACATTCATACAGCCAACAGGCACATGAAAAAATGCTCATCATCACTGGCCATCAGAGAAATGCAAATCAAAACCACAATGAGATACCATCTCACACCAGTTAGAATGGCAATCATTAAAAAGTCAGGAAACAACAGGTGCTGGAGAGGATGTGGAGAAATAGGAACACTTTTACACTGTTGGTGGGATTGGAACCTTTGTTTTGAATTAAGAGGTTGGAAACACTCTTTGTGGTGACCCTTAGAAGGGACATTTGGGAGTTCATTGAAGCCTATGGGGTAAAACTGAATGTTTCCAATAAAATCTGGAAAGAAGCCATCTGTGAAACTGCTTTGTGATGTGTGGATTCATTACACAGAGTTAAACTTTTCTTTTGATTCAGCAAGTTGGAAACACCCTTTTTACATAATCCACAAAAAGACATTTTGGAGGCCTTTTGAAGTCTATGGTCTAAAACGGATATTTCCAGATGAAAACTAGAAAGAAGTTACCTGGGAATTTGATTTTTCATGTGTGAATTCATGTCACACAGGAACAACTTTATCTTGATTCAGCAGTTTGGAAACACTCTTTTCGGGAAACCTGTGAAGGGAAATTTGGAAGCACATTGAGGCCTATGGAGAAAAACAAATATCCCCATATGAAAGCTAGAAAGAACCTATCTGTGAGACTGCTTTGTGATGTATGGATACATCTCACAGAATAAAATTTGTGTTGTTGTTCAGCATGTAATAACACTCTTTTTGGAGAATTTGCAAAGGATATCTGGGAGCTTTTCGAGGTGTATGGAAAAAAAAAAACCCAGAATATTCCCAGATAAAAACTAGAAATATACTATCTCTGAAACTGCGTGGTGATGTGTTGATTCACCTTACAAACTTAGATCTTTCTTTTGATTCAAGAAGTTGGAAACTCTCTTTGGATAATTGGCAAAGTGACATTTGGGAGTCCATTGAGGCCTATAAGGAAAAATGGAACATCCCCAGACAAAAATTAAAAAGAAGCTGTGTGTGAAACTGCTTTGACATGTATGGATTCATCTCAAAGAGTTAAACCTTTCTTTTGATATAGCAGGTTGGAAACACTCTTTTTGGAGAATCTGTGAAGAGACATTTGGGAGCCCACTGAAGCCTTTGGTGAAAATCTTAATTTCTCCAGATAAAAAGTACAAAGAAGTCATCTGTGAAACTGCTTTGTGATGTTTAGATTCGTCTCACAAGTTTAACCTTTCCTTTGAGTCAGCAGATTGAAAACCCTCTTTTTGCAGGATCTGTGAAAAGACATTTTTGAACCCATTGAGGCCTACAGTGAAAAATTGAGTATCTCTAGATAAAAAGAAAAAGAAATAATCTGTAAAACTGGTTTGAAATGTGTGGATTCAGCTAACAGAGTTCTCCCTTCTTTTGATTCAGCAGATTGTAAACACTCTTTTTGGAGAATCTGCAAAAGGATATTTGGAGTCCTATGTGGAAAAACCAAATATGCCAAGATAAACACTAGAAAACAGGTATCTGTGAAACTGTTTTGTTATTTTTGTATTCATCTCACATATTTAAACCTTTCTTTTGTTTCAACAGGTCAGAAACACTCTTTGTAGAATCTGCGAAGGGACATTTCGGAGCCCATTGATGTTTATGTGGATAAATTGAATATCCCCAAATGAAAACTAGACAGAAGCTATCTGTGAAATTGCTTTGTGATATGTGGATTCATCTCAGAGAGTTAAAATTTTGTTTTCATTCAGCCAGTGGGAAATGCTCTTTTTGGGGAATCTGTGAAGGGATATTTGGGAGTCCCTTGAGGCCTAGGCAAAAAACTAAATATCCCCAGATAAAAAGTAGAAAGACACTTCCATGAAACTGCTTTGTGATTTGTGGATTCATCTCACCGATTTAAATCTTTCTTTTGATTCAGAAGGTTGAACACACTCGTTGGAGAATCTGTGAAGGGACATTTTGGAGCCTATTGAGCATTATAGGGGAAAACTGAATATCCCTAGATAAACACTAGAAAGAAGCTATACGTGAAACTGCTTTGTGATATGTAGATTCAACTCACAAAGATAAATTTTTCTTTTGATTCAGCAGGTAGTAAACAATCTTTTTAAAGAATTTATGAAGGGACATTTGAGAGTCCATTATTTCCTATGGGGAAAAAGCAAATACCCCACATGAAAACTAGAAAGAAGTTATCTGTGAAACTGCCTTGTGATGTGTGGATTCATGTCACAGAGTTGAAGCTTCACATTTATTCATCAGGTTAGAAAAACTATTTTTGGTGTATTTGTGGAGGGAGATTTGGGATCCCTTTGAGGACTATGGGGTAAAACTGAATATCCCCAGATAATAACTAGAAAGAAGCAATCTGTGAAACTGCTTTGTAATGTGTGGATTCATCTCTCAGAGTTAAATCTTTCTTTTGACACAGCAGTTTGGAAACACTCTTTTTGGAGATCAGTGAAGGGACATTTGGGAGCCCATTGAGGCACTGGGGAAAAATGGAAAGTCCTCAGATAAAAACTACAAAGAAGCTATCTATAAAACTGCCTTGTGATGTGTGGATTTATCTCACAGAGTTCAACCCTTCCTATGATTCATCAGGTTGAAAAACCTCTTTTTTGAGAATCGCAAAGGCACACTTGGGAGCTCTTTGAGACCTATGGGGAAAAGCCAAATATCCCCAGATAAAAACTAGAAAGAAGCAATCAGTGAAACTGCTTTGTTATGTGTGGATACATTTCACAAAGTGAAAACTTTCTTTTCATTCAGCAGATTGCTAACACTCTTTTTGTAGAATCTGTGATGGGACTTTAGGGAGCCCATTGATACCTACAGGTAAAAAAAAAGTCCCCAGATAAAAACTAGAAAGAAGCAATTTCTGAAACTGTTTCATGATGTGTGGATTCATCTCACAGAGGTAAATAGTTCTTTTGATTCAGCAGGTTGGAAACACTCTTTTTGGAGAAACATGGAAGAAACATTAGGGATCTCATTGAGGCCTGTAAGAAAATCTGAATATCCCCAGATAAAAACTAGAATGAAGCTATCAATTGTAGGGAGACCCCCTGAAACTATTGCTATGGAATAAAAGATGAAATGCTCCTGGTTATTTTAAATACAAAATCGCATGCAGGATTTTGTAAAGACAATGTCAGGTTGGACTGCCAGAATGAGCCAACAGTGTGTGATGTGCTTCCCATGGCAGAGAGCCTATGAATGGACGTGCAGTCAGGGAGATTTCACATCACCAAGATTTCTATCTCAGAAAAGCAGATGTTCATAGCTCTGGGAATGGAATGTGACCCTCATAGAGAGCCTATAAATGGAAGCATGGGGGCACCTGTCCGTATGATTAAGATAAGGCTATAAATGCCCTCATCTTGCCACAGCTCTTCGAGGCCTCTTTGGGGTTAAGGCATACTCCCTTCTGAGAATTTATGGTCTAACCGGTGGTCTAACTTCATGTCCTGTTTCTGTGATTCTTTTGTAACCAGCTTTGCTGCAACTGTTACTACTGATTAATATCTTGCTAATCATAGGTTATGGAAAGACTGTGTTCCTGTTTTAAGGCTCTGTTAGAAACTAAAACTAAACTTCACGTCCTGTTTCTATGAATTTTTTGTAACCAGCTTTTGCTACAACTGTTACTGCTTTTCCCGTTTTAAGGCTCTGTTAGAAATTACTGATACACAATATATTGTAAATTCTTATCTCCGTATACTGTACTTCTGCATACAGATATTATGTTATAGAATTACTTCATCCCATGTGACCATCTCACCTCATAATCAAATGACCATAAATCCCTCACTATCCTACCCCCACACTCACTAAACTTAATAATAAATACTGGCATATCCAGTGCATTGTTGGCACCACAGGACCAGAAGACGGTGACACCCCCTGGACCCAGCTTTCACTATCTTGTGTTTGTCTATAATTTCTTGACCTGCCGATCCACCTAGGAACAAAGAGAGAGCCCTGTTGCATTGTGGGCTGTTGGCCAGTTCCCACAGTAATCAGTGAAACTGATTTTTGATGTACAGGTTCATCCCGCAGAGTTAAACATTTGTTTTGATTTAGCAGTTGGAAAATCTCTTTTTGGAGGATCTGCAAAGGGACATTTGGGACCCCATTGACCTCTATGGGGAAAACCCGAACATCTTCAGATGAAAACTAGAAAGAAGATCTCTGTGAAACTGCTTTGTGATTTGTGGATTCAAGTCACAGTTAATCCTTTCTTTATATACAGCTGGTTGAAAACACTCTTTTTGGATAATCTGTGAAGGGACATTTGGGAGCCCATTTAGGCCGGGCGCGGTGGCTCAAGCCTGTAATCCCAGCACTTTGGGAGGCCGAGACGGGCGGATCACGAGGTCAGGAGATCGAGACCATCCTGGCTAACACGGTGAAACCCCGTCTCTACTAAAAATACAAGAAAATTAGCCGGGCGAGGTGGCGGGCGCCTGTAGTCCCAGCTACTCAGGAGGCTGAGGCAGGAGAATGGCGTGAACCCGGGGGGGCGGAGCTTGCAGTGAGCCGAGATCGCGCCACTGCACTCCAGCCCGGGGCACAGAGCAAGACTCCGTCTCAAAAAAAAAAAAAAAAAAAAAAAAGACCTATGGATAACTATGGATAAAACCTAATATTTCCAGATTAAAACTAGAAGAAAGTTATCTGTGAAACTGCTTTGTGATTTGTGAATTGATCTCACACAGTAAAACCTTTCTTTTGATTCCGCAGGTTGGAAACACTCTTTGGAGAATCTGCAGAGGGAAATTTCTGAGCCCATTGAGGTTTATGGAAAAAACTCGAATATCCCCAGATAAAAACTTGGAAAAAAGCTATCAGTGAAACTGCTTTGTGATATGTGGATTCATCTCTCAGAGTTAAACATTTCTTTTGATTCAAGATATAGGAAATACTCTTTCTGGATGATCTTCAAAAGGGTCTTGGGAGCCCATTGAGGCATATGGGGTAAAACCAAATATCTCCAGATAAAAACTAGAAAGAAGTTATCTGTGAAACTGTTTTGTGATGTGTGGATTCATCCCAAAGGGGTAATCATTTCTTACTTGTGAATGTATTGAGGACTATGTGGAAAAAAAACAAAAACAAAAACAGAATATTTCCACATAAAAACTAGAAAGAAGCTATCTCTGAAGCTGATTGGTGATGTGTTGATTCATCTTACAGACTTAAACCTTTTTTTTTTTTTTTTTTTTTGATTCAGGAGCTTTGAAACACTCTTTTTGGCTATGTGTGAAAGGACATTTTGGAGCTCACATAAGACATATGAATAAAAACTGAATATCCCCAGATAAAAACCACAAAGAAGTCTTCTGTAAAACTTATTTTTGATCTGTGGATTCATGTCACACAGATAAAACTTTTTCTTGATTCAAGAGGTTGGAAACGCTCTTTTTGGTCAATACACAAAGAGACATTTGGGAGCATATTGAGGCCTATGGAGAAAACCAAATATTTCCAGATAAAAACTAGAAATTAGCTATCTGTGAAACTGCTTTGTGTTGTGTTGATACATCCAACAGAATTAAAACTTTCTATTGAATCAGAAGGGTAGTAGCACTTTTGGTGGAGAATCTGCAAAGGGACATTTGGAAGTTTAGTGAGGCCTATGGAAAAAAACAGAATATTCCCAGAAAAAAACTGGAAGGAAGTTCTCCCTGAAACTGCTTTGTGATGTGTTGATGCATCTCAGAAGGTAAATTTTTCTTTTGGTTAAGCAATATTAAGCAAACATATTGAGGACTATGGGAAAAACCTTATATCATTAGATAAAAACTAGAAAGTAGCTACTTGTGAAACCTCTTTGTGATGAGTGGATACCTCTTACAGAGCTCAAATTTTCTTTTGATTAAGCAGGGTGGCTACACTCTATTTGGAGATCTGCAAAAGAACATTTGGGAGCTTATTGAGCCTTATTGTTAAAAACAAAATATTCTCAGATAAAAACTCAAAAGAAGATATCTCAGAAGCTGCTTTGTGATGTGTTGCTTCAACTCACAGAGTTAAATGATTCCTTTAATCCAGTAGGATGGAAACACTGTTTTTGGAGGATCTACCAAGAAATATTTCGGAGCCCAATGAGCCCTATGAAATAAAATCCTGTATCTTGAGGTAAAAAATTGAAAGAAGCTATCTGCGAAACTGTTTTGTGATGTGTGGAGACATCTCACAGACTATTAAAACTTTTTTTATTCAGTAAAGTCCTAACACTCTTTTTCAAGAATTTGTGAAGGGACATTTGGGAGCTCATTGAGGCCTAAGGGAAAATACAAATATTCCCAGATAAAACTAGAAAGAATCCATGAAACTGCTTTGTGTTGTTTTGATTCATCTTACAGAGTTAAACTTTCCTTTTGATTCAGCAGATTGGAAACACTCTTTGGGGAAACTGCTAAGGGACATTATGGAACCCACTGAGGTTTAAGGGGAAAAACAGAATATCCCCAGTTAAAAGCTAGAAAGAAGCTATCCGTGAAACTGCTTTGTGATATGTGGACTCATCTCACAGAGTTAAACTATTCTTTTGATTCATCAGGTTGGAAGCACTCTTTTTGGAGAATCTGCGTAGGGACATTTGGGAATCCATTTAGGTCTATGGGGAATAACAGAACACCCTAAGATAAACAAAAAGAAGCTATCTGTGAAACTACTTTGTGATGTGTTTATTCATCTCACAGACGTAAACCTTTCCTTTGATATAGCAGTAGGGAACACTCTTTTTTGAGAATCTGCAAAGGGACATTTTGTAGCCACTGAGGTCTAGGGAAAAAACGGAATATCTCCCAATAAAAACTAGAAAGAAGGTATGTGTGAAACTACATTGTGATATGTGGATTCATCTCACATACTAACACCTTTCTTTTGATTCAGCAGGTTGGAAACACTCTTTAGAGAATCTGCGAAGGGATATTTCAGAGTCCATTGAGGTATATGATGGAAAACTGAATATCCTCAGATAAAAATTAGAAAGGAGATAGATTTGAAACACCTTTTTGATGCATGGATTCATCTCACAGAGTTAAAACTTTCTTTTGATTTAGCAAGTTGGAAACACTCTTTCTGAAGAATCTGTGAAGGGACATCTGAAAGTCCATTGAGGCCTACAGGGAGAAACCAAACATATTCACATGAAAATTTCTGTGAAATTGCTTTGTGATACGTTGATTCATCTCACAGAGTTAAAACTTTCTTTTTATACAGCAAGTTGGAAAAAATCTTTTTTGAGAATCTGTGAAGGGACATTTTGGAGCCTACTGAGGCCTACACAATAATTGAATATTCTCCAATAAAAACTAAAAAGAAGCTATCTTGAAACTGATTTTTGATTTGTGGATTCATCTCACAGAATTAAACCTTTCCTTTGGTTCAGCAAGTTGAAAACACTCTTTGGAGAATCTGTGAAGGGACATTTTGGAGCACACTGAGGTTTATGGGGGAAAACCAAATATACCCAAATAGAAACTAGAAAGAAGATACATATGAAACTGCTTTATGATATGTGGATTCATCACACAGAGTTAAACTTTATTTTGATTCAGCAGGTAGGGAACACTCCTTTTGGAGAATCTGCAAAGGGATATTTGGGAGACTATTGAGGCTTATTTGGAAAACCCGAATATCCCCAGGTAAAAACTAGAAAGATGCTACCTTTGAAACTTCTTTTATATGTGAATTCATCTCACAGTGTTAAAGCTCTTTTTTGATTTAGTAGTTTGGAAACACTCTTTTGGAGAGTCTGTGAAGGAATATTTGGGAACCCCTTGAGGCGTATGGAGAAAAACTGAACATCTTCAGATGAAAACTAAAAAGAAGATATCTGTGAAACTGCTTTGTGATGTGCTGATTGATCTCACAGAGTTAAACATTTTTTTTTGATTCAGCAGGTTGGAAACACTCTTTGGAGAGTCTGCGAAGGGATATTTTGGAGCCCATTGAGATTTATGGGAAAAACTGAATATTCCCAGATAAAAACTAGAAAGAAACTTTATGCTAAACTGCTTTGGGATATGTGGATTCACCACACACAGGTAATTCTTTTTTTATTCTTTAATTTTATTTTTTGCAGCAGTAGATAGGAAACACTCTTTTTGAAGAGTTTGTGAAGGGATATATGAAAGCCCATTTTGGCCTATGGGGAAAAACAGAAAATCTCCGGATAAAAACTAGGAAGGTGCTATGTTTTAAATTGCTTCATGATGTGTGGATTCATTTCACAGTGTTAAAACTTTCTTTTGATTCAGTAGACAGAAAAAACTCTTCTTGAAGCATCTGCAAAGGGATATTTTGAAGCCCACTGAGGCCTATGGGACAAAACTGAATATCCCAAGATAAAAGCTAGAAGGAAGATATCCGTTAAACTCCTTTGTGATGTGTGGACTCATCTCATAGAGTTAAGCCATTTCCTTTGATTCTATGGCTGTAAACTCTTTTTTAAGAATCTGTAAGAGGTTATTTGGGAGTCCTTTCAGGTCTATGGGAGAAAACAAATATCTCCACATAAAAATGGAGAAAGATGTTACTTGTGAAACTGCTTTGTGATGGGTGGATATATCTCACTGAACTATTCCTCTCTTCAGATTCAGCAAGCTGGTAAACTCATTTTGGAGAAGCGGTGAAGGGACATTTGAGAGTTTGTTGAGGCCTATGGGTAAAAACAATATTTTCCCAGGTAAAAACTAAAAGTAAGCTATCTCTGAAACCTTTTTGTGATGTGTTGGTTTAACTGACAGAGTTAAACCGTTTAATTCAGTAGGTTGGAAAAATTCTTTCTGGAGAATATGTAAAAAGACAGATGTGGATTCATCTCACAGAGTTAAAACTTTCTTTTGATTCAGTAGGTTTTAAACACTCATTTTGGAGCAACTGTGAAACGACTTTAAGACCCCATTGACCCCATTGACCCTTACTGGGAAAAACCGAGTATCCCTAGATAAAAACTAGAAAGAAACTATCTGTGAAACTGCTTCATAATGCGGATTTATCTCACAGTGTTAAATCCTGTTTTTGATTCAGCAGGTTGGACAAACTCTTTTGGTAAAATCTGCAAAGGGACATTTGGGAGCCCATTTAGGTCTATGGGAAAAAAAAAAAACCCAAATATCCCCAGATAAAAACTAGAAAGAAGTTATCTGTGAACCTGCTTTGTTACATGTGGATTCATCTCACACAGTAAATTTTTTTTGATTCAGCAGGTTGGAAACACTCTTTTTTTTTTAAACTGCAGAGGGACATTTGGGGTTCCATTGGGGCCTACAAGGAGAAACAGAATATCCCCAGATAAAAACTTGAAAGAAGATTTCTGTGAAGCTGCTTTGTGATGTGTGGATTCATCTCAAAGAGTTAAACCTTTGCTTTGATTCAGAAGGTTGGAAACACGTTTTTTGGAGCATCTGTAATGGTACATTTGGGAGCCCATTGAGGCCTATGGGGAAAAACAAGATATCCAGAGATAAAAACTAGAAAGAAGCAATCTGTGAAGCTGTTTTGTGATGTCTGGATTTATCTCACAGAGTTAAAGGTTTCTTATGATTCAGCAGGTTGGAATCACACTTTTTGGAGAATTTGACAAGGGAAATTTGGAACCCATTGAGGCCTAAGGCATAAAGGAGAATATTCCCAGATAAAAACTACAGACAAGTTATTTGTGAAGCTGTTGTGTATTGTATGGATTCATCTGACAGAATTAAAGATATTTTTTGATTCAGCAGCTCTGATACACTTTTTTTGGAGAATCTGCAAGAGTAAATTGGGAACCCATTGAGGTCTATAGGGAAAAATTGAATATCCCCGATAAAATCTAGAAACATGCTATTCATGAAACTGCTTTCTTATATGTGGATTCATCTCACACTGGTAATTTTTTTTTTATTCAACAGGCTGGAAATACTTTTTTAAGAAACTGCATAAGGACATTTGCGATTACATTGAGGCCTAAAAAAAAACAAACAAACATTGAATATCCCCAGATTAAAACTTAAAAAAGAAGCTTTCTGTGAAACTACTTTGAGATGTATGGATTCATGTCACAGAGTTAAACTTTTATTTTGATTCTGCAGGTTGGAAAAATTCTTTTTAGAGAATCTGTGAAAGGACATTTCAGAGAGTATTGAAGTCTAAGGGGAAAAAACAAATGTCTCCAGTTAAAAAGTACAAAGAAACTATCTGTGAAACTGCTTTGTGATGTGTGGATTAATCTCACAGAGTTAAACTTTTCTTTTGGTTCCATAGATTTGAGACACTCTTTTTGGAGAATCTGTGAAGGGACATTTTGGAGCCCTTTAACGCCTATGGGGAAAATCTGAATATCCCCAGATAAAAACTAGAAAAAAGTTCTCTTTGAAACTACTTGGTTATGTGTGGATTTGTCTCACGGAGTTAAATCATTCTTTTAATTGATCTGGTTGGAAACGATTTTTCTGAAGTTTTTTTGAAGAAACATTTGGGAGTCTACTAAAGCCTATGTGGGAAAATGGAATATTCCCAGATACAAACTAGAAAGAAGCCATCTGTGAGACTGCTTTGTAATGTGTGGATTCATATAACAGAATTAAGCCTTTCTTTTGATTCAGCAGATTGGAAACACTCTTTCTGGAGAATCTGTGAAAGGACATTCGGTAGTCCATTGAGGCCTATTGGGAAAATTCAAATATCCCCCAAAAAATACTAGAAAGTAGCTATCTGTGAAACTGCTTTGTGATCTGTGGACTCATCTCACAGAGTTAAACCTTTGTTTTTATGCAGCAGGATGAAAACACTCTTTTTGTAGATTCTGTGAAGGGACATTTGGGAACATATGTAGACCTATGGTAAAAAACAGATGGTACCCAGATGAAAACCAGAAAGAAGTTATCTGTGAAACTGCTTTGTGTTATTTGGTTTCATCTCACACAGTTAACCTATTCTTTGGATTTCCCAGGTTGGAAATACTCTTTTTAGAGACTCTGTGAAGGGACATTTTGGATCCCATTGATTTCTTTTGGGAACATTCCAATATCCCAAGATAAAAACTAGAGAGAAGTCAAATGTGACACTGCTTTGTGACGTGTGGATTCATCTCACCGTGTTAAAACTTTGTTTTGATTTACCAGGTTAGAAACACTGTTTTTGGAGAATCAGCAAAGGGACATTTACGAGCCCAATGCAGCCTGTTGGGAAAAACTGAATATCCCTGGATAAAAACTCGAAACAAGCTCTCTGTTAGACTGTATTGTGATATATGACTTCAGTTCACAGAGTTCAAACTTTCTTTTCATTCAGCTGCTTGGAAACACTCTTTTTATATAATCTTCAAAGGGATATTTGGGATCCCACTGATGCCTACAAGACAAAAGAGAATATACTCTGAAAAAAATAGAAAGAAGCTATTTGTGAAACTGCTTTGTGATGTGTGGATACTTCCCAAAGAGTTAAACCTTGTTTTTGATTCAGCAGGTTGGAAACACTCTTTTTGTCGAATCTGTGAAAAGTCATTTGGAAGCCCATTGAGGCCTATGGGGTAAACCTGAATATTTCCAGACAAAAACTAGAAAAAAAGATATTTGTGGAACTGTTTTTTGATGAGTGGATTTCTCTCAAAGAGCTATACCTTTTTTTCCTTCAGCATTTTGGAAACACTGTTTTTGGAGAATCTGTGAAGGGATATTTCAGAGTCCATTGAGGTCTATGTAAATAAACCAAATATACCCAGATAAAAATTGGAAAGAATCTAGCTGTGAAACTGCTTTGTGATGTGTGGATTTATCACACAGAGTTAAACTTTCTTTTCATTCAACATGTTGGAAACACTCTTTTTGAAGAATCTGCAAAGGAAGACTTTGAAGCCCATTGAAACTTACAGGGTAAAACTGAATATTCTCAGATAAAAAGTAGAAAAAATCTATATGCGAAACTACTTTCTGATGTGTGAATATATCTCACAGAGCTAAAACTTTCTTTTTATTCAGCAGGTTGAAACTCTCTTTTTGGAGAATCTGTGAGGGACAATTGAAAGCCCGTTGAGGCCAACGGGGAAAACCTCATAATCCTCAGATAAAATTAGAAAGAAGTTATCTGTGAAACTACTTTGTGATGTGTGGATTAATCTCTCACAGATAAAAC
The DNA here is from genome assembly GCF_008728515.1 of Papio anubis. Lineage (NCBI taxonomy): Eukaryota > Metazoa > Chordata > Mammalia > Primates > Cercopithecidae > Papio > Papio anubis. The sequence goes on from NW_022164475.1 coordinate 249,084, forward strand.
TGTCTTTTGATTCAGCAGGTTGGAAACACTCTTTTTGGAGGATCTGTAAAGTGACATTTAGGAGCCCATTGAAGCCTACAGGGGAAAACTGAATATACTCAGATATAAACTAGAAATAAACTATTTGTGAAACTGCTTTTTAATATGTGGATTCATCTCACAGAATTAAACCTTTCTTTTGTTTCAGCACGTTGGAAACACTCTGTGTGGAGAATCTGTGAAAAGACATTAGGAAGCAAATTAAGGCCTGTTGGGAAAAACCAAATATCCCCATTAAAAAAAAAAAAGAAAAGTAAGAAAGAAGCTTTCTGTGAAACTGCTTTTTTGGTGTCTGGATTCATCTCACAGAGTTAAACCTTTCTTTCAATTCAGCAGGTTGAAAAGACTCTTTTCATAGAATCTTTGAGAAGGCATTTGGAGCCCTTTGAAGCCTATGGGGAAAAGAGAACATCCTCAGATAAAAACTAGAAAGAAGTATGTGTGAAACTGCTTTGTGATGTGTAAATTCATCTCAAAGAGTTAAATCTTTCTTTTGATTTGGCAGGTTGGAAACACTTTTTTTGGAGAATCTGTGAAGGGACATTTGGAAGCCTATTGAGACTTAGGGTATCCCCAGGAAAAAAACTATGAAGAATGTATCTGTGAAACTGCTTTGTGATGAGTGGATTCATCTCACAGTGTTAAACATTTCTTTTGAATCAGTATGTTGGAAACACTCTTTTTGGAGAATCTGGGAAAGGACATTTGGGAGTGTCTTGAGGCCTATAGGAAAAAACCAATATCTTTAGATAAATACTAAGAATATATCTGTGAAACTGCTTTGTGATGTGTGGGTTCATCTCATGGAGTTCAAACTTTCTTTTGATTCAGCAGGTTTTGTACACTCTTTTTCAGAATCTGTGAAGGGACATTTTGGAACCCATTGAGGCCTATTGGGAGAAACCAAATATTCCCAGACAAAAATTGTAAAGAAACTATCTCTCACACAGTTTTGTGAAGTGTGGATTCACCTCACAGTGTTAAAAATTTCTTTTGATTCAGCAACTTTTAAACACTATTTTTAAGGTGTCTCTAAAGGGACATTTGGGAGCTTTTGTGGGTCTATGAAAAAAAAACCCTGAATATCCCCAGATAAAACTTAGAAAGAAGCAATGTGTGAGTCTTCTTTGTGATGTGTGGATTCATCTTACAGAGGTAAACCTTTTGTTTCATTCAGTAGGTTGGAAACACTCTTTTTAAAGTATCTGTGAAAGGATATTTCAGAGCCCATTGAGGCCTAAGAGGAATAACAGAATATCTCCAGATAAATACTACAAAGAAGCTATCTGTGAAACTGCTTTGTGTTGTGTGGATATTTCTCACAGAGTTAAAACTGTCTTGATTCAGCAGTTTGGAAACACTTCTTTTGGAGAATCTATGAATGGGCATTTGAGAGCCCATTGAGGCATAGGAGGTAAATAAAATATCCCCAGATAAAAATTACAAAGAAGCTATCTGTGAAACTGCATTTCGATGTCTGGATTAATCTCACAGAACTAAATGTTTCTTTTGATTCAACAGGCTTGAAACACACTTTTTGGAGAGTCTATGAAGGGACATTTGGACTCCCTTTGAGGCCTATGGGCAAAACAAAATGTCCCCAGATTAAAACTAAAAAGAAGCTATTTGTGAAGCTGCTGTGTTATGAGTGGATACATCTCACAAAGTTAAACTTTTCTTTTGATTCCACAGGTTGGAAACACTCTTTGTGGAAAGTCTGTGAAGAGATATTTGGGAGCCCATTGAGGCCTATGGGGAAAAGCCGAATATCCCCAGACAAAAAGTAGAAAGAAGCTATCTGTGAAACTACTTTGTGATGTGTGGATTCATCTCACAGAGTTAAACTTTTCTTTTGAGTCAGCCAGTTGGAAACACTCTTTTTGGAGTATTTATGAAGGGACATTTGGGAGCCCATTGAGGTCTATGGGGAAAAAGAGAATATCCTGAGATAAAAAATGAGGAAAAAGCTAGCCATGAGACTACTTTGTAATGTGTGGATTTATCTTACAGAGTTAAGCCACCCTTTTTATTCAGAAGGTTATAAGCACTCTTTTTGGAGAATCTGTAAAGGAACGTTTGGAAGACCATTGAGGCTGTGGAAAAAAATCTGAATATCCTGAGAAAAAAATAGAATACTCGTGAAACTGATTTTTGATGTGTGGATTCTACTCACAGAGTAAACCACTCCTGTGATTCAGCAGATTAGAAGCTCTTTTTGGAGAATCTGAAAAGGGATCTTTGGAAGCAAATTGATGCCAAAGGGGAAAAATGGAATATTCAGAGATAAAAACTAGAAAGAAGCTATCCATGAAACTGACTTATGATGTGTGGATTCATCTCAGAGAGTTAGAACTTGTTATGATTCGACACGTTGGAAACCCTCTTTTTGTAAAACTTGTGAAAGGACATTTGTGAACCTATTGAGGCCTAAGGTGTAAAAGAGAATATACCCAGATAAAAACTAGAGAGAAGTTATTTGTGAAACTGCTTTGTGACATGTGGATTTATCTCTCAGAGTTAAAGCTTTTTGTTTTTTTCAGCAGGTTCAAAGCACACTTTTTGGAAAACCTTCAAGAGGACATTTGGGAGCCCACTGGGGCCCATGGGGAAAAATTGAATTATCTCAGGTAAAAACCAGAAAGATGCTATTCAGGTAACTAGTTTGTGATGTGTGGATTCATCTCACAGAGTTGAAACTTTCTTTTGATTCATAACTTTGGAAACAGCCTTCTTTTAATATCTGCAAAAGTATATTTGTGCCCTCTTTGAGGCTTAAAAAGAAAAGCTGAATGTCCCCAGATAAGAACTAGAAAGAAGCTACTTCTGAAACTGTTTTATGATGTGTGGATTCATCTCACAGAGCTAAAACTTTCGTTTCAATCAGTAGGTTGGAAACACTCCTTTTGTAGAATCTGTGAAGGGACATTTGAGAGCCCATTGAAGTTTGTGGTGACAAACTGAATATCCTCAGATAAAAACTTGACAGAAGCTATCTGTGAAACCACTTTCTTATGTGTGGATTCTTTTCACAGAGTTAAACCTTTCTTTTGATTCAACAGGCTGTAAACTGTTTTTGGATCATCTGTGAAGGGACACTTGGAAGTTCATTGAGGCCCATGGGGTAAAAACGAATATCCCCAGATAAAAACTAGAAAGAAACTTTGTGACACTGATTTGTGATGTGTGGTTTCGTCTCACAGAGTTAAACGTTTCTTCTGATATAGCAGGTTGGAAACACTCATTTTGGTGAATCTGCAAAAGAGAAATTTGAATGCCCTTTGAGCCCTCTGGGGAAAAACAGAATATCCCCAGATAAAAGCTGGAAAGAACTACCTGTGATACTGCTTCGTGATGTGTAGAATCACTTCGTAGAGTTATTATTATTATTATTGGATTCAGCAGTTTAGAAGCACTCTTTTGTCGATCTGTGAAGGGACATTTTGGAGCCCATTAAGATCTGTGGGGAAAACTGCATATCCTCAGATAAAAACTATGAAGGAGCTATCTCTGAAACTGCTTTGTGATGCCTGGATTCGTCTCACAGAGTTAAAACTTTCTTTTGATTCAGCAGGATGGAAACACTCTTTTTGGAGAATCTGCAAAGGGATATGTAAGAGCCCATTGAGACCTATGCAAAAAACCAAATATCCCCTGATAAAAAAAATATACATATATATACACCCAAATAAAAACGAGAAAGAAGCTATCTGTGAAACTACTTCATGCTGTATGGATTCATCTCACAGATTTAAACCTTTCTTTGATTCAGCAGGATGGAAACATTCTTTTTGGAGAATCTGTGAAGGGACTTTCAAGAGCCCATTGAGGGCTATGGGAAAAACCAAATATCCCCAGAAAAACACTAGAGTGAAACTGTCTGTGAAACTGTCTTGTGGTATGTGGATTCATCTCACAGAGTTAAACTTTTCTTTTGATTCAGTAGATTGGAAAAATTCTTTCTGTGGAATCTGCTAAGGGATATTCAGGAGCCCATTGAGACCTGTGGGGAAAAAGTGAACATACCCAGATAAAAACTAGAAAGAAACCACGTGTGAATTGGCTCTTTTTAGAGAATATATGCAGGGACATTTGGTAGTTCTTTGAGACCTACGGGGAAAAACTGAATATCCCCAGATAAAAAGTAGAGAGAAAGTATCTCTGAAACTGCTTTGAGATATGTGGTTTTATCACACAGAGTTAAATATTTCCTTTGATTCAGCAGGTTGGGAACACTCTTCTTGGAGAATCTACTAAGAGACATTTATAAGCCCATTGAGGCCATGTTGAAAAATGAATATTCAGAGGTAAAAATTAGAAAGAAGCTATCTTTGAAACTGCTCATTTATGAGTAGATTCATTTCACAGAGTTAAAACTTTCTTTTGATTCAGCAGGTTGGAACCTCTTTCTGTAGAATTTGAAAAGGGACATTTGAGAGCCCATTGAGGCCTAGGCAGAAAATTGGGATATCCACAGATTACAAACTAGAAAGAACCTATCTGTGAAATTGCTTTGTGATGTGTGGATTTATCTCATGGAGTTAAAATTTTCTTTATATTCAGCAGGTTGAAAACACTTTTTTCCTAAATCTTTGAAGGGACATTTGGTAGCCCATTGAGGCCTATGAAGAAAAATAGAATATTCCCAGATAAAAACCAGAAAGAAGCTATCTTTGAAACTGCTTTGTGATATGTAGATTCATCTCACAGAGTTAAACCTTACATTTGATTCAGCAGGTTGGAAACACTTTTTTGAGAATCTATGAAGGGACACTTGGGAGCCCATTGAAGCTTAGGGGGAAAATCAAATATCACCAGTTATAAACTAGAAAGAAGCAAGTTGTGAAACTGCATTATTTTGCGTGGATTCATCTTAAAATTTTAGACTTTCTTTTGTTCAGCTGGTTGTGAACACTCTTTTTGTAGTATCTGCAAAGAGACATTTAGGAGCCCATTGAGGTCTATGGGGGAAAACTTAATATCCCCAGATAAACACAAGAAGGAAGCTATCTTTGAAACTCCTCTGTGATGTGTCGATTCATCTCACAGCATTAAATCTTTGTTTTGATTCAGAAGGTTGGAAACACTACTTTTGTAGGATCTGCAAAGTGAAATTTGGAAACTTATTGAGGTCTATGGGGAAAAAGCAAATATACCCAGATAAAAACTAGAAAGAAGCAATCTGTGAAACTACTTTGTGAGGTGTGAATTTATGTCATGGAGTTAATCTTTTCTTTACATTCGGCAGTTTGGAAACATTCTTTTTGTAGAATATGCAAAGGCACATTTGAGAGCTCATTGAGGCCTATGGGGAAAATCAGAATAGCCCTAGATAAAAACTAGAAAGAAGCTATCTGTGAAACTGCTTTGTGATCTGTGGATTCATCTCACAGAGTTAAACCTTTCTTTTAATTCGGCAGGTTAAAAACATTCTTTTTGGAGGATCTGCAAAGGGACATTTTGTAGCCCATGGATGCCAATTGGAAAAAAAAAAAAAAACGAATATCATTAGATAAAATCAAGAACGAAGCTATCACTTACTTGTGCTGTGTGGATTCATCTACAGAGTTAAGCCATTCTATTGATTCAGCAGGTTGGAAATGTTGTTTTTGGAGAATCTGTGATGGGACCTTTTAAGGCCCTTTTAGGCCTTGGCAAAACCCCAAATATCCCCACATAGAAACTAGATAGAAGCTATCTGCAAAAATGCTTTCTGATGTGTGGATCCATCCCACAGAGCTAAATATTTCTTTTGATTCAGCATGTTGGAAACAATCTTTTGTAAGATCTTAAGGGACATTTGGGAGCCTATTGAGATCTATGGGAAAAAAAGTAAATATCTCCAGGAAAAAACTAGAAAGAAGCTATCTTACAAACTGCTTTGTAATGTGTGGATTTATCTCCCAGTGCTAAACCTTTCTTTTGATTCAGCAGGTTGAAAACGCTCTTAATACAGAACCTATGATGGGCCATTTGGGAGCCCGATAAGGCCAATGGGTAAAAATTGGATATACACAAATAAAAAAAGGAAAGAAGCTATCTGTGAAACTGCTTTGTGAAGCATGGATACATTTGACAGACTTGAACCTTTCTGTTGATTCAAAAGGTTGGCAACACTCTTTGTGGAGAATCTGCAAAGAGACATTTGGTAGCCTATTGAAGCCTATGGGGTAAAACTGAATATCCTCAGATAAAGATGAAAAAAAAAAAGAAAAAAAGCTATGTGAAACAGCTTTGTCATATGTGCATATATCTCATAGAGTTAAACCTTTCTTTTGATTCAGCAGGTTTAAAACACTCTGTTTGGAGAATCTGCAAAGGGACATTTGGGAGCCCATCGATTCCTACAGGGAAAAACCAAATATCTTCTGATAAAAACTAGAAGAAAGCTATCTGTGAGACTACATTGTAACATGTGGATTCATGTCAGAGAGCTAAAACTTCTTTCTGATTCAGCAGGTTGAAAACAATCTTTTTGGAGTATCTGCAAAGAAACACTTAGCCCATTGAGGCCTATGGGAAAAAAATCCCCAGATAAAAATTAGAAAAAAGCTATCTGTGAAGCTGCTTCATGATATGTAGATTCATTCAACAGAGTTAAGCATTGTTTGGATTCACCAGGCTGGAAACACTCTTATTGGAGAATCTGCAAAGGGACATTTGGGAGCCAATAAAGGCTTATGTGGAAAAATTGAATATCCCCAGATGAAAACAAGAATCTGTGAAGGGACATGTGAGGCCTATGGGAAAAAACTGAATATCCCCAGATGAAACCTAAAAAGAAGCTATGTGTGAAATTTTTTCATAATATATCAATTTATCTCATAGATTTGAACCTTTCTTTTGATTCAGTAGTTTAGAAACACTCTTTTTGGAGTACCTGTGTAGGGACATTTGGGAACACATTGAGGCCTATGGGGAAAAGCAGAATATTTCCAGATAAAAAGTAGAAAGAAGCTATCTGTAAAACTGCATTATGATACTTGGATTCATCTCAAAAAGATAAATATTTGTTTGGATACAGTAGGATGGAAACACACTTTTTTGGAGAATCTTTGATGGGACATTTGGGAACTAATTGAGACCTAAGGATAAAAACTGAATATCCTCAGATAAAAATTAGAAATAAGCAATCTGTGAAACTACTTTGTAATGTGTGGATTCATTTCACAGAGTTAAACCTTTTTTTTTTTTTGACTCAGCAGGCTAAAAACACTCTGGTTGATGAAACTGCAAAGGGATATTTAAGAGCCCACTGATGCCTCTGAGGAAAAACAGAATATCCCAAGATAAAAAGTAGAAAAAGTTATCTGCGAATATGCTTTGTGATGTGTGGATTCATCAAATAGAACTGTATCTTTCTGTTGATTCAGCATGATGGAAACACGTTTTTTGTAGAATCCATGAAGGGAAATTGGAAAGCCCTTTGAGGCCTATGAAGCAAAGACAAATATCCTCAGATAAAAAACGAAAAAAGCTATCTCTGAAACTGCTTTGTGGTGTCTGGATTCATCTCACAGACTTAAACTTTTTTTTTCATTCAGCAAGTTGGAAATACTCTTTTTGGAGAATCTGAAAAGGGGCATTTGGAAGCCCATTGAGGCCCAGGAGGAAAACTAAATATGCCCAGATAAAAACTAGAAAGCAGCCATGTGGGAAACTGCTTTTTCATGTGTGGATTCGTCTCACAGAGTTAAACATTTCTTTTGATTCACCAGGTTGGAAACACTCTTTTTGGAGAAACTGTAAATGGATATTTGGAAGCCAGTTGAGGACTATGGAAAAAAAAATATTCCCAGATAAAAACAAGAAAGACTCTTATCTGTGAAACTGCTTTGCTGTGTGTGGATTCATCTCAGAGAGGTAAACCTTTCTTTTGATTCAGCAGGGTTGAAACACTCTTGTTGGAGCATCTGTAATGTGACAATTGGGACCTGATAGAGGCCTATGGGGGAAAAACCAGATAAAAACTGGAAAGAAGCCATCTGTGAAGTTGATTTCTGATGTTTGGTTTCATCTCACAGAACAAAGCCTTTCTTTTGATCCAGCAGATTGCAAATATTCTTTCTGTAGAATCTGTGAAGGGACATTTTGGAGCCCTTTGAGGCCTATGGGGCAAAACCAAATATCCTGAGATTAAAAACTAGAAGGAAAGTTATCTGAAACTGCTTTGTGATGTGTGTATTCATCTCAGAGTTAAAACATTCTTTTGATTCAGTAGGTTGGAAACACTCTTTCTGCAGAATCTGCAAAGGGAAATTTGAGAGCTCATTGAGGCCTAAGGGGCAAAATCAAATATCCTGAGATTAAAAAAACTCGGAAGAAAGCTATCTGTGAAACAGCTTTGTGATGTATGGATTCATCTCACAGAGTTAAAACACTGTTTTGATTCAGTAGGTTGGACACACTCTTTTTGGGGAATCTGCAAAGAGACATTTGTGACCCTATCGAAGCATATGGGGCAACATTGAATATCCTCAGATAAAAACTCGAAAGAAGTGATCAAAGAAACTACTATGTGATGTGTTGATTCATCTCACAAAGTTAGACATTTTCTTTGATTAGGCAGATTGGAACCACACTGTTGGGAGAATCTATGAAGGAACATTTGGGATCCCACTTATGCCTATGAGGAAAAAATGAATATCCCCAAATAAAAACTAGAAAGAAGGTATATGTGAAACTGGATTGTGACTGTGGATTCATGTCACATAGTTAGACATTTTCTTTGATTCAGCAGGTTAAAATACTTTTTTTGAGAATCTATGAAGGGACACCTGGGAGCCCACTGAGGTATATAAGAAAAAATTGAATATCTCCAGACAAAAACTAGAAATAAGCTATCAGTGAAATTGCGTTGTGATGTGTGAATTCATCTCACAGTGTTAATGCTTTCTTTTTATTCACCAGGATGGAAACACTCATTTTGTAGAATCTGAGAAGGGACATTTAGGAGCTCTTTGAGGACTATGGAACAAAACCAAATATCCCTAGAAAAAAACTAGAAAGAAGCTATTTGTGAAACGGCTTTGTGATGTGTGGATTGTTCTCTCAGAGTCAAACCTTTCTTTTGATTCAGCACTTTGGTAACACTGTTTCTGGAGAATCTGTGAAGGTACGTTTGGGAGGACCTTGAGGCCTATAGAAAAAAACAATCATTCCCAGGTAAAAACTAGAAAGAAGCACTCTGCGAATCTGCATTGTGATATGTGGATTCATTTTGCAGAGTTAAACATTTCTTTTGATTTAGCAGGTTGGAAACACACTTTCTCAAGCATCGTTGAAGGGATTTTGGGAGCTCATTGAGGCCTGTTGCAAATCCGAATATCCCTAGATTAAACTAGAGAGAAACTATTGGTGAAACTACTTTCTGATGTGTAGATTTATCTCACAGAGACAAAATTTTCTTTTGATTCTCCAGGTTGGAAACCCGATTTTTAAAAAATCTGTGAAGGGACATTGGGGAACTCTTTCTTTCTATTACCCAGTTTGAAACTGCGACATGGATGGATTTGCGAAGGTGCATTCGGGAGCACATTCAGGACTGTGGGGAAATAGGAAATATCTTCAGATAAAAACTGGAGAGAAGCTTTCTGAGAAACTGCTTTGTGATGTGCGCATTCCACTAAGGGAGCTATACCTCTTTTCTCATAAGGCAGTGCTTGAATACTGTTCCTGTAAAACTGAAAAAGTAATACTTTGCAGCACATTGAAGACTATGGTGAAAAGTGAAATATCCTGAAATAAAACCCAGAAAGAAGCGTGCCAAGAAACTGCTCTCTGACGTGTGCATTCATTTCAGAGAGTTAAAGCTTACACTACGTTCCCAGTTTGGAAAATCTGTCTTTGAGGAAAATGTGAAGGGATATTAAGTGGTGCCTGGAGGCTTGTGGTGAGAAAGGAAACGTCTTCCAGTGAAAACTGGAGAGAAGCTTTGGGAGCAACTGCTTTGTGATGTGTGTGTTCATCTCATAGAGTTAAATCTTTCTTGGGATTGAGCAGATTGAAATTATTGTTTCTATGAAACCTGAGAAAGGACATTTGGGAACGCTCTTAAGAATATTCTGAAAAAGAAATACCCTCCGATAAAAACCAGAAGGAAACTTTCTATGAAACTGCTCTAGGTCACGTGAATTTCACTCGCATAGTTAAGCTTCTATTTTCATTGAGCAGTATTTTAATACTGTTTTAGGTTAGTCAGCTAAGGGATACTGGGGAGCACTTTGAGGCTTATGGTGAAAACGGAAATATCTTCAGATACACACCAGAGTGAAGATTTCCGAGGAGCTGCTTTGTGAAGTGTGCATTCCACTCACAGAGTTACACTCTTCTTCTCATACAGGATTGGGGAATCCTGCTTGGAGAAAATCTACCAGGGGACATTCGGGAGAATATGGATGGCTATCATGAAAAAGGAAAAATCCTCAGACAAAAACTGGAAAGAAGTTTTCTGTAAAACTGCTTTGTGAAACATATGTCTATTCATCTCACATAGATAAAACTTTCTTTCTATTATGCAGTTATGAAACTGTGCGATGGACAGATTCATGAAGGGACATTCAGGAGCACATTCAGGCTTGTGGGGAAATAGAAGATACCTTCAGATAAAAACTGGAGAGAAGCTTCTGGAGAAACTGCTTTGTGATGTGTGCATTCCACTGAGGAAGTTATACCTCTTTTCTCACAAGGCAGTGTTTGAACACTGTTCCTGTAAAACTGAGAAAGCGATATTTTGCAGCGCATTGAAGAATATGGCAAAAAGTGAAATATCCTGAAATAAAACCAGAAAGAATCATTCCAACAAACTGCTCTCTGATGTGTGCATTCATTTCAGAGAGTTAAAGCTTACACTACGTTGCCCAGTTTGGAAACTCTGTCTTTGTGGAATCTGTGAAGGGATATTAAGTGGCGCCCAGAGGCTTGTGGTGAGAAACAAAAAGTCTTCCGATGAAAACTGGAGAGAAGCTTTCGGAGTAACTGCTTTGTGATGTGTGTATTAATCTCATAAAGTTAAATCATTCTTTGGATTGAGCAGCTTGAAATCACTGTTTCTGTGGAACCTGAGAAAGGACATTTGGGAATTCTCTAAAGAATATGGTGAAATAGAAATACCCTCTGATAAAAACTGAAAGGAATTTCTGTGAAAGCACTCTTGGTCATGTGAAGTGCACTTGTTCATATAAGCATCTGTTTTCATTGAACAGTATTCTAACACTGTTTTAGGTTTGTCAGCTAAGGGATACTCGGGAGCACTTTGAGGCTTATGGAGTAAATGGAATTGTCTTCAGATAGACACTGGAGAGAAGATTTCCGAGGAGCTGCTTTGGGACGTGTGCTTTACACTCACAGGGTTATACTTTTCTTCTCATAGAGGACTGAGGAATCCTGTGTGGGGAAAAAGCTACCAGGAGACATTGGGGAGTATATAGACAGCTATGGAGAAGAAAGAAATCTCCTCAGACATAAATTGGAAAGAAGCTTTCTGTGAAACTGCTTTCTGATAGATATGTCTATTCATCTCACATAGATAAAACTTTCTGTTATGCAGTTTTGAAGCTGCGTCATGGACCGATACATGAAGGGACATTCGGGAGCACATTCAGGCCTGAGTGGGTAATAAGAGATATCTTCAGATAAAAACTGCAGAGAAGATTTCTGAGAAACTGCTTTGTGATGTGTGTATTCCACTCGGAGTTATAACTCTTTTCTCATAAGGCAGTGTTTGAACTCTGTTCCTGTAAAACTGAAAAAGTGATATTTTGCAGCACATTGAAGACTATGGTGACAAGTGAAATATCCTGAAATAAAACCCAGAAAGAAACGTTCCAAGAAACTACTCTCTGACGTGTGCATCCATTTCAGAGAGTTAAAGCTTACACTACGTTGCCCAGTTTGGAAACTGAGTTTGGGGAATCTGTGAAGGGATACTAAGTGGCACCTGGAGGCTTGTGGTGAGAAAGGAAACGTCGTCCGATGAAAACTGGAGGGAAACGTTAGAAGTAACTGCTTTGTGAGGTGTGTATTCAACTCATAGAGTTAAATCATTCTTAGGATTGAGCATTTTGAAATCACTGTTTCTGTGGAACCTGAGAAAGGACATTTGGGAAGGCTCCTAAGAATATGCTGTAAAAGAAATACCCTCCACGAAAAAAAAAGAAGGAAATTTTCTGTGAAACTGCTCCAGGTCATGTGAAATCCGCTTCTGTTTTCATTGAGCAGTATTCCAACACTGTTTTAGGTTAGTCAGCTAAAGGACAGTAGGGAGCACTTTGAGGCTTACAGTGAAAACGGAAATATCTTCAGATAGATACTGGAGAGAAGATTTCCAAGGAGCTCCTTTGTGACGTGTGCCTTACACTCACAGAGTTATACTTTTATTCTCATAGAGTATTGGGGAATCCCATTTTGAGAAAAAGCTAGCAGGGGATATTCGGGAGTACATGGATGGGTATGATGAAAAAGGAAATATCCTCAGACAAAAACCGGAAAGAAGCTTTCTGTGAAACTGCTTTGTGATAGATATGTCTATTCGTCTCACATAGATGAAACTTTCTTTATATTACACAGTTTTGAAACTGCATCATGGTCGGATTCGTGAAGGGACATTCGGGGAACATTCAGGCCTGAGGGGAAATAGGAGATATCTTCAGATAAAAACTGGAGAGAGGCTTTCTGAGAAACTGCCTTGTGATGTGTGCATTCCATTCAGAGAGTTATACCTCTTTCCTCATAAAGAAGTGTTTGAACACTGTTCCTGTAAAACTGAAAAAGTGATATTTTTTAGCGTATTGAAGACTATGGTGAAACGTGAAATATTCTGAAATAAAACCATAAAGAAGCATTCCAAGAAACCGTTCTCTGCCGTGTGCATTCATTTCAGAGACTTAAAGCTTACACTATGTCGCCCAGTTTGTAAACTCTGTCTTTGAGGAATCTGTGAAGGGATATTAAGTGGCGCCCGGAGGCTTGTGATGAGAAATGAAATGACTTCCAATGAAAACAGGAGAGAAGTTTTCGGAGCAACTGCTTTGCCATGTGTGTATTCATCTCATAGAGCTAAATCAACCTTTGGATTGAGCAGTTTGAAATCACTGTTTCTGTGGAACCTGAGAAAGGACATTTGGGAATGCTCTTAAGAATATACTGATAAAGAAATACCCTCCGATAAAAACCAGAAGGAAACATTCTGTGAAACGGCTCTAGGTCAGTGAAGTTCACTCGCACAGTTAATCTTCTGTTTTCATTGACCAGTATTCTAACCCTCTTATAGTTGAGTCAGCTAATGGATACTCGTGAGTGCTTTCAGGCTTATGGTGAAAAGGAAAATATCTTCAGATAGAAACTGGAGAGCTGATATCTGAGGAGCTGCTTTGTGACATGTGCATTCCACTCACAGAGTTATAATTTTCTTCTCATGGAGGGTTGGGGAATCCCATTTGGAGAAATAGCTACCAGGGGACATTCGGGAGTATATGGACTGATATGGTGAAGAAGTAAATATCCTAGGACAAAAACTGGAAAGAAGCTTTCTGTGAAACTGCCTTGTGACAGATATGTCTATTCATCTGACATAGATAAAACTTTCTTTCTATTATGCAGTTATGAAACTGTGTCATGGATGGATTCACGAAGGGACATTTGGGAACACATTCAGGCATATGCTGAAAAAGGAGATATCTTCAGATAAAAACTGGAGAGAAGCTTTCGGAGAAACTGCTTTGTGATGTGTGCATTCCACTAAGGTAGTTATACCTCTTTTCTCATAAGGCAATGTTTGAACACTGTTACTGTAAAACTGAAAAAGTTATATTTTGCAGCAGATTGAAGATTATGGCGAAAAGTGAAATATCTTGGAATAAATCCCAGAAAGAAGCATTACAAGAAACAACTCTCTGGTGTGTGTATTCATTTGAGAGAGTTAAAGCTTACAATACGTTGCCCAGTTTGGAAATTCTGTCTTTGAGAAATCTGTGAAGGGATATTAAGTGGCACCCGGAGGCTTGTGGTGAGAAAGGAAACGTCTTCCAATGAAAACTGGAGAGAAGCTTTTGGAGAAACTGCTTTGCCATGTGTGTATTCATCTCATAGAGTTAAACCATTCTTTGGAATGAGCAGTTTGAAATCACTGTTTCTGTGGAAACTGAGAAAGGACATTTGGGAACGCTCTTAAGAATATGCTGAAAAGGAAATAGCCTCCAATAAAAACCAGAAGGAATCTTTCTCTAAAACTGCTCTAGGTCGCATGAAGTCCACTCGCACAGTTAAGCTTCTGTTCTCATTGAGCAGTATTCTTACACAGTTTTTGTTTAGTCTGTGAAGTGATAATCGGGAACAGTTTGAGGCATATGGTGGAAAAGGAAATATCTTCACATAAAAACTGGAGATAAGATTTCCGAGGAGCTGCTTTGTGACATGTGCATTCCACTCACAGAGTTATACTATTCTTCTCATAGAGTATTGGGGAATCCTGTTTGCAGAAAAAGCAACCAGGAGACATTCAGGAGTGTATGGATGGCTATATTGAAAAAGGAAATATCCTCAGATAAAAACTGTATAGAAGCTTTTTGTAAAAGTGCTTTCTGATAGATATGTCTATTCATCTCACCTAGATATAGCTTTCTTTCTATTATGCAGTTTTGAAACTGCCTCATGGACAGATTCACGAAGGGACATTCGGGAGCGCATTCAGGCCTGTGGTTAAATATTATATATCTTCAGATAAAAACTGGAGAGAAGCTATTTGATAAACTGCTTTGTGATGTGTGCATTCCACTCAGGGAGGTATAGCTCTTTTCTCATAAGGCAGTGTTTGAACACTATTCCTGTAAAACTGAAAAAGTGCTAGCGTGCATCGCATTGAAGACTATGGCAAAAAGTAAAAAATCCTGAAATGAAACACAGAAGGAACCAATCCAAGAAAATGCTCTCCGACATGTGCATTCACTTCAGAGAGTTAAAGTTTACACTACGTTGCCCAGTTTGGAAACTCTATCTATGAGGAATATGTGAAGGGATATTAAGTGGCGCCCGGAGCCTTGTGGTGAGAAAGAAAACGTCTTCCGATGAAAACTGCGGAGAAGCTTTCAGAGCAACTGCTTTGTGATGTGTGTATTCATCTCATAGAGTTAAATCAGTCTTTGGATTGAGCAGTTTGAAAACACTGTTTCTGTGAAACCTGAGAAAGGATATTTGGGAATACCCTTAAGAATATGCTGAAAGATGAGTACCCTTTGATAAAAACAAGAAAGAATCTTTCTGCAAAACTGCTCTAGGTCATGTGAAGTCCACTCACACAGATAAGCTTCTGTTTTCATTGAGCAGTAATCTAACATTGTTTTTGTTTAGTCTGTGAAGTGATAAGCGGGAGCGCTTTGTGGCATATGGGGAAAAAGGAAATATCTGCAAATAGAAACTGGAGAGAAGATTTCCGAGGAACTGCTTTGTGACATGTGCATTCCACTCACGGAGTTATACTTTTTTTCTTATAGAAGATTGGGTAATCCTATTTGGAGGAAAAGCAACCAGGGGACATTTGGGAGTATATGGATGGCTATATTGAAAAAGGAAATACCCTCAGACAAAAACTGGAAAGAAGCTTTCTGTGAAACTGCTTTGTGATAGATATGTCTATTCATCTCACATAGATATAGCTTTCTTTCTATTACGCAGTTTTGAAACTGCATCATGTATGGATTCACGAAGTTACATTCAGGAGCTCACTCAGAAATGTGGGGAAAAAGAAATATCTTCCAATAAAAACAGGAGAGAAGATTTCTGAGAAACTGCTTTGTGATGTGTGTATTCCACTCAAGGAGATTTACCTCTTTTCACATAAGGCAGTGTATGAACACTGCCTCTGTAATACTGAAAAAGTGATAGTTTGCAGTGCATTGAAGACTATGGCGAAAAGTGAAATATCCTGAAATAAAACCCAGAAAAAGCGTTCCAAAAAACTGATCTCTGACATGTGCATTCATTTCAGAGAGTTGAAGCTTACACTACGTTACCCAGTTTGGAAAAGCTGTCTTTGAGGAATCTGTGCAGGGATATTAAGTGGTGCCCAGAGGCTTGTGGTGAGAAAGGAAAAGTCTTCGGATGAAAACTGAAAAGAAGCCTTTGGAGCAACTGCCTTGTGATGTGTGTATTCATCTCTTAGAGTTAAATCGTTCTTTGGATAGAGCAGTTTGAAATCACTGTTTCTGTGGAACCTGAGAAAGGACATTTGGCAACGCTTTTGAGAATATGCTGAAAAAGAAATACCTTCTGATAAAAAACAGAAGGAATCTTTCTGTGAAACTGCTCTAGGTGACGTGAATTCCACTCGCACAGTTAAGCTTCTGATTTCATTGAACAGTATTCTAACACTGTTTTAGGTTAGTCAGCTAACGGATACTCGGGAATGCTTTGAGGTTTACAGTGAAAACAGAAATATCTTCAGATAGATACTGGAGAGCAGATTTCCGAGGAGCTGCTTTATGACGTGTGCATTCCACTCACAGAGTTATACTTTTGTTCTCATAGAGGATTGGGGAAACCCATTTGAGAAAAAGCTACCAGGGGACATTCAGGAGTATATGGACGGCTATGGTGAAAAAGGAAATATCCTCAGACAAAAACTGGAAGGAAGCTTTCTGTGAAACTGCTTTGTGATAGATACGTCTATTCATCTCACCTAGATAAACTTTCTTTCTATTATGCAGTTTTGAAAATGCGTCATAGATGGATTCACGAAGGGACATTCGGGAGCACATTCAGGAATGTGGAAAAATAGGAAATATCTTCAGATACAAATTGGAGACAAGCTTCCTGAGAAATTGGTTTGTGATCTGTGCGTTCCACTCCGGGAGTTATAGCTCCTTTCTCATAAGGCAGTGTTTGAACACTGTTCCTGTAAAAGTGAAAAAGTGAAATTTGCAGTGCATTGAAGACTGTGGTGGAAGTGAAATATCCTGAAATAAAACTCAGAAAGAAGCATTCCAGGAAACTGCTCTCTGACGCGTGCATTCATTTCAGAGAGTTAAAGCTTAGATTGCTTTGGCCAATTTGGAAACTCTGTCTTTGAGGAATATGTGAAGGTATATTAAGTGAATCCCAGAGGCTTGTGGTGAGTAAAGAAACGTCTTCTGATGAAAACTGGAGAGAAGCTTTTGGAACAACTGCTTTGTGATGTGTGTATTCATCTCATAGAGTTAAATCATTCTTTGGATTGAGCAGTTTTAAATCACTGTTTCTGTGGAACCTAAGAAAGAATATCTGGGAACGCTCTTATGAATATGCTGAAAAAGAAATACCCTCTGATAAAAACCAGAAGGAAACTTTCTGTGAAATTGCTCTAGGTCACGTGAAGTCCCCTCACACAGTTAAGCATCTGGTTTCATTGAGTATTATTGTAACACTGTTTTAGGTGTGTCAGCTAAGGGATACTAGGGAGCGCTTTGAGGCTTACGGTGAAAATGAAAATATTTTCAGATATTTACTGGAGAGAAGATTTCTGAGGAGCTGCTTTCTGACGTGTGCATTCCACTCACAGAGTTTTACTTTTCTTGTCATAGAGGACTGGGAATCCCTTTTGGAGAAAAAGTTATCAGGGGACATTCAGGAGTATATGGATGGCTATGGTGAAAAAGGAAATATCTTCAGACAAAAACTGGAATGAAGCTTCCTGTGAAACTGCTTTGTGATAGATATGTCTATTCATTTCATGTAGACAAAACTTTCTTTGTATTGCGCAGTTTTGAAACTGCGGTATGGACGGATTCGCGAAGGGACATTCAGGAGCACATTCAGGCATACGGTGTAAAAGGAGATATTTTCAGATAAAAACTGGAGAGAAGCTTTCTGAGAAACTGCTTTTTGATGTGTGCATTCCACTCAGGGTGTTATTCCTCTTTTCTCAAAAGACAGTGTTTGAACACTGCTCCTGTAAAACCGAAAATGTGGTATTTTGCAGGGCATTGAAGACTGTGGCGAAAAGTGAAATATCCTGAAATAAAACCCAGAAAGAAGCATTTGAAGAAACTACTCTCTGTCGTGTGCATTCACTTCAGAGAGTTAAAGATTACGTTACGTTGCCCAGTTTGGAAACTCTGTCTTTGAGGAATCTGTGAAGGGCTATTAAGAGACACCTGGAGGCTTGTGGTGAGAAAGGAAAAGTCTTCCGATGAAAATTGGAGAGAAGTTTTCGGAGCAACTTCTCTGTGATGTGTGTGTTCATCTCCTTGAGTTAAATCATTCTTTAGTTTGAGCAGTTTGAAATCACTGTTTCTGTGGAACCTGAGAAAGGACATTTGGGAATGCTGCTAAGAATATACTGAAAAAGAAATACCCTCCGATAAAAACCAGAAGGTAATTTTCTGTGAAACTGCTCTATGTCACCTGAATTCCACTCACACAGTTAAGCTTCTGTTTTCATTGAGCAGTATTCTAACACTGTTTTAGGTTTGTCAGTTAAGGAATAATCGGGATCGCTTTTAAGTTTACGGTGAAAACGGAAATATCTTCAGATAGATACTGGAGAGAAGATTTCCGAGGAGCTGCTTTGTGACATGTGTATTCCACTCACAGAGTTATACTTTTTACTCAGAGAGGATAGGTGAATCCTGTTTGGAGAAAAAGCTACCGGGGACATTCGCGAGTATATGGATGGCTATGGTGAAAAAGGAAATATCCACAGACAAAAACTGGACAGAAGCTTTCTGTGAAACTGCTTTGTGATAATATGTCTATACATCTCACATAGATAAACGTTTCTTTCTATTACGCAGTTTTGAAACTCAGTAATGGATGGATTCACGAAGGGATATTTGAGAGCACATTCAGGTCTGAGGGGTGAATAGGAGATATCTTCAGATAAAAACTGGAGAGAAACTTTCAGAGAAACTGCTTTGTGATGTGTATATTCCACTCAGGGAGTTTTATCTCTTTTCTCATGGGGCAGTGTTCGAACACTGTTCCTGTAAAACTGAAAAAGTGATATTTTGCAGTGCATTGAAGACTGTGGCAAAAAGTGAAACATCCTGAAATAAAACCCTTTAAAGAAGCGTTCCAAGAAACTGCTCTCTGACGTGTGCATTCATTTTAGAGATTTAAAGGTTACACTATGTTGCCAGTTGGGAACCTCTGTCTTTGAGGAATTTGTGAAGGGCTATTAAGTAACACCCAGAGGCTTGTTGTGAGAAAGGAAAGGTCTTCCAATGGAAACTGGAGAGGAGCTTTTGGTCCAACTGCTTTGTGAAGTGTGTATTCATCTCATAGAGTTAAATCATTCTTTGTATTGATCAGTTTGAAATCACTGTTTCTGTGGAATTTGAGAAAGGACATTTGGGAACACTCTTAAGAATATGCTGAAAAAGTAATACCCTCCAATTAAAACCAGAAGGAACCTTCCTGTGAAACTGGTCTAGGTCACGTGAATTCCACTCACACAGTGAAGTTTCTGTTTTCATGGAGCAGTATTCTAACACTGTTTTAGGTGAGTCAGCTAATGGATACTCGGGAGTGCTTTGAGGCTTATGGTGAAAACTCAAATATCTTCAGATAGATTCTGGAGAGCAGATTTTTCAGGAATTGTTTTCTGACGTGTGCATTCAACTCACAGAGTTATACTTTTCTTCCCATAGAGGATTGGGGAATCACGTTTGGACAAAAAGCTACCAGTGGTTATTCGGGAGTATATGGACGGCTATGGTGAGAAAGGAAATCTCCTCAGACAAAAACTGGAAAGACGCTTTCTGTGAAACTGCATTGTGACAATATGTCTATACATCTCACATAGATGAAACTTTCTTTCTATTACGCAGTTTAGAAAGTGCATCATGTACGGATTCGCGAAGGGACATTCGGGAGAACATTCAGGCCTGAAGGGGAAATAGGATAAATCTTCAGATAAAAATTGGAGAGAATCTTTCTGAGAAACTGCTTTGTGATGTGTGCGTTCCACTCAGGGAGTTATACCTCTTTTCTCAGAAGGCAGTGTTTGAACACTGTTCTTGTAAAACTGAAAAAGTGATATTTTGCAGTGTATTGAAGAGTATGGTGAAAAGTGAAATATCCTGAAGTAAAACCCAGAAAGATGCATTCCAAGAATCTGCTCTCTGACCTCTGCATTCATTTCAGAGAGTTAAAACTTATCCTGCATTGCCCAGTTTGGTAAATCTGTTCTTGAGGAATCTGTTAAGGGATGTAAAGTGGCGCCCGGAGGTTTGTGGGGATAAAGGAAACGTCTTCCGATGAAAATTGGATAGAAGCTTTTGGAGCAACTGCTTTGAGATTTGTTTATTCATCTTTTAGAGTTAAATCATTCTTTAGATTCAGCAGTTTGAAATCACTGTTTCTGTGGAACCTGAGAAAGGACTTTTGGGAACGCTCTTAACAGTATGCTGAAAAAGAAATATCCTCCGATAAAAACCAGAAGGAAACTTTCTGTGAAACTGCTCTAGGTTATGTGAAGGTCTCTCGCACAGTTAAGCTTCTGTTTTCATTGAGCAGTATACTAAAACTGTTTTAGGTTAGTCAGCTAAGGGATGCTCGGGAACGTATTGAGGCTAACGGTGAAAACGGAAATGTCATCAGATAGATACTGGAGAGAAGATTTCCAAAGAACTGCCTTGTGACGTGAGCATTCCACTCACAGAGTTATACTTTCTTTTTCCAATAGAGGATTGGGGAATCCCGTCTGGAGAAAAAGCTAACAGCGAACATTCAGGATTATGCCGACAGCAATGGTGATAAAGGAAATATCCTCAGACAAAAACTGGAAAGAAGCTTCCTGTGAAACTGCTTTGTGATAGATATGTCTATTCATCTCACAAAGATAAAATTTGCTTTCTATTACACAGTTTTGAAACTGCTTCATTTTGGATTTGTGAAGGGACTTTCAGGAGCACATTCAGACCTGTGGGGAAATAGGAGATATTTTAAGATAAAAACTGGAGAAAAGCATTCTGAGAAACTGCTTTGTGATGTGTACATTCCACTCAGGAAGTTACACCACTTTTATCATAAGGCAGTGTTTGAACACTGTTCCTGTAAAACTGAAAAAGTGATACTTTGCAGCGCATTGAAGACTATGGCGAAAAGTGAAATATCCTGAAATAAAACCCAGAAAGAAGAGTTCCAAAAAACTACTCTCTGAAGTGTGCATTCATTTCAGAGAGTTAAAGCTTACACTATGTTACCCAGTTTGGAAACTCTGTCTTTTCGGAATCTGTGAAGGGTTATTTAGTGACACCTGGAGGCGTTTGGTGACACAGGAAACGTCTTCCAATGAAAACTGGAGAGAAGCTTTCGGAGCAACTGCTTTGTGATGTGTGTATTCATCTCTTAGAGTTAAATCATTCTTTGGTTTGAGCAGTTTGAAATCACTGTTTATGTGGAACCTGAGAAAGGACATTTGGGAATGCTCTCAAGAATATGCTGAAAAAGTAATACCCTCAGATAAAAACCAGAAGGAAACTTTCTGTGATACTGCTCTAGGTCACATGAAGTCCACTCGCACAGTTAAGCTTCTGTTTTCATTGAGCAGTATTCTAACACTGTTTTAGGTTAGTCAGCTAAGGGATACTCGGGATCACTTAGAGGCTTACAGTGAAAATGGAAATATCTTCCAATAGATACAGGAGAGAAGATTTCCTAGGAGCTGCTTTGTGATGTGTGCATTCCACTCACAGAGTTATACTTTTCTTCTCATAGAGGACTGGCGAATCCCGTTTGGAGAAAAAACTACCAGAGGACATTCGGGAATATATGGATGGCTGTGTAGAAAAAGGAAGTATCCTCAGACAAAACCTGGAAAGAAGCTTTCTGTGAAACTGCTTTGTGATGGATATGTCTATTCATCTCACATAGATAAAACTTTCTTTCTATTAGGGAGTTTTGAAACTTTGTCATGGACGGATTCACGAAGGGACATTCGAGAGCAATTCAGGCCTGTGGGGAAACAGAAGATATCTTCAGATGAAAACTGGAGAGAAGCTCCAGCATATTATTTTGCAGTGTATCGAAGAGTATGGCGAAAAGTGAAATATCCTGAAGTAAAACCCAGAAAGATGTGTTCCAAGAATCTGCTCTCTGACCTGTGCATTCATTTCAGAGAGTTAAGGCTTATCCTGCATTGCCCAGTTTGGTAAATCTGTCCTTGAGGAATCTGTTAAGGGACATTAAGTGGCGCCTGGAGGTTTGTGATGATAAAGAAAACGTCTTCCAATGAAAACTGGATAGAAGCTTTCGGAGCAACTGTTTTGAGATCTGTTTATTCATCTTTTAGAGTTAAATCATTCTTTGGATTGAGCAGTTTGAAATCACTGTTTCTGTGGAACCTGAGAAAGGTCTTTTGGGAACGCTCTCGAGTATCCGAAAAAACTGGAGAGAAGATTTTGGAGCAACTGCTTTGTGATGTGTGTATTCATCTCATAGTTTTAAATCATTCTTTGGATTTAGGAGTTTGAAATCTCTGTTTCTGTGGAACCTGAGAAAGGACATTTGTGAATGCTCTTAAGAATATGCTGAAAAAGAAAAAGCCTCCCATAAAAACCAGAAGGAGACTTTCTGTGAAACTACTCTAGGTCACGTGAAGTCCACTGATACATTTCAGTCTCTTTTCACTGAGGAGTATTCTAGCACTGTTTTACATTTTTCAGCTAAGGGATACTCAGTAGCACTTTGAGGCTTACGGAGAAAATGGAAATATCTTCAGATAGATACTGGAGAGAAGATTTCCGAGGTGCTGCTTTGTGACGTGTGCATTCCACACACAGAGTTTCACTTTTCTTCTCATAGAGGATTGGGAATCCCATTTGAAGAAAAAGTTACCAGGGACATTCAGTAGCGTATGGATGGCTATGGTGAAAAAGGAAATATCCTCAGATAAAAACTGTAAAGAAGCTTTCTGTGAAACTGGTTTGGGATAGATATATCTATTCATCTCTCATAGATAAAGATTTCTTTCTATTACGCAGTTTTGAAACTGCTTCAAGGACGGATTCATGAAGGGACGTTTGGGAGCACATTCAGGAATGTAGGGAAATAGGGAATATCTTCACATAAAAGCTGGAGAGAAGCTTTCTGAGAAACTGATTTGTGATGACTGCATTCCACTCAGGGAGTTAGAACTCTTTTCTTATAATGCAGTGTTTGAACACTGTTCCTGTAAAACTGAAAAAGTGATATTTTGCAGTGCATTGAAGACAATGGCAAAAAGTGAAATATCCTGAAATAAAACCCATAAAGAAGCATTCCAAGAAACTGCTCTCTAACGTGTGCATTCATTTCAGAGAATTAAAGCTTACACTACGTTGCCCAGTTTGTAAACTCTGTCTTTGAGGAATCTGTGATAGATATTAAGTGGAGACCAGAGGCTTGTGGTGAGAAAGGAAACATCCTCCAGTGAAAACTGGGCAGAAACTTTTGGAGCAACCACTTTGTGATGTGTGTATTCATCTCATAGAGTTAAATCATCCTTTGGGTTGAGCAGTTTGAAGTTATTGTTTCTGTGGAAACTGAGAAAGGACATTTGGGAATGCTCTTAAGAATGTGCAGAAAAAGGAATACCCTCTGATAAAAACCATGAGGAAACTTTTTGTGAAAATGCTCTAGGTCATGCGAAGTCCACTTGCACAGTTAAGTGTCTGCTTTCATTGAGCAGTATTCTAACACTGTTTTAGGTTATTCAGCTAAGGTGTATACTTGGGAGCATTTTGAGGGTTATGATGAAAACAGAAATATCCTCAGATAGATACTGGAGAGAAGATTTCTGAATAGCTGCTTTGTGACGTGTGCACTCCACTGACAGAGTTATACTTTTCTTCTCATAGAGGATTGGGGAATCCTTTTTGGAGAAAAAGCTTCCAGGGGACATACGGGAGCATATGCATGGCTATGATGAAAAAGGAAATATCCTCAGACAACAATTGGAAAGAGGCTTTCTTTGAAACCACTTTGTGATAGATACGACTATTCATCTCACATAGATAAAATTTTCTTTCAAATATGCGGTTTTGAAACTGCGTCATGGACGGATTCATGATGGGACTTTTGGGAGCACATTCAGGCCTGTGGGGGAATGGGAAATATCTTCAAATAAAAACTGGATAGAAGCTTTCTGAGAAACTGCTTTGTGATGTGCGCATTTCACTCAGGGAGTTATACCTCTTTTCTCATAAGGCAGTGTTTGAACACTGTTCCTGTAAAACTGAAAAAGTGATATTTTGCAGCAGGTAGAAGACTATGGCGAATAGTGAAATACCTGAAATAAAACCCAGAAAGAAGTATTCCAAGAAAATTCTCTCTGACGTGTGCGTTAATTTCAGAGACTTAAAACTTACACTACGTTGAACACTTTGGAAACTGTGTCTTTGAGGAATCTGTGAAGGGATATTAAGTGGCACCTGGAGGCTTGTGGTGAGAAAACAAACGTCTTGCGATGAAAACTGGAGAGAAACTTTCGGAGCAACTGCTTTGTGATGTGTGTATTCATCTCATAGAGTTAAATCATCCTTTGAATTGAGTAGTTTGAAATCACTGTTTCTGTGGACCTGAGAAAGGACATTTTGGAACCCTCTTAAGAATATGCTGAAAAAGGAATACCCTCTGATAAAAACCAGAAGGAGACTTTCTGTGAAACTGCTCTATGTCACGTGAAGTCCACTCACACAGTTTAGCTTGTTTTTATTGAGGAGTATTGTAACACTGTTTTAGGTTTTTCAGCTAAGGGATACTCAGGAGCGCTTTGAGGCTAACGGTGAAAATGGAAATGTCTTCAGATAGATACTGGAAAGAAGATTTCCGAGGAGTTGCTTTGTGACATGTGCATTCCACTCACAAAGTTATACTTTACTTCTCATAGAGGATTGGGGAATCCCACTTGGAGAAAAAGCTACCAGGGGACACTCACGAGTATATGGACGGCAACAGTGAAAAAGGAAGTATCCTCAGACAAAAACTGGAAAGAAGCTTTCTGTGAAACAGGTTTGTGATAGACATGTGTATTCATCTCATGTAGATAAATCTTCCTTTCTATAGCACAGTTTTGAAACTGCATCAAGGATGGATTCATGACGGAACATTCATGAGCAATTCAGGCCTGTGGAGAAATAGGAGATGTCTTCAGATAAAAACTGGAGGGAAGTTTTCTGAGAAACTGCTTTGTGATGTGAACATTCCACTCAGGGACTTATACTTCTTTTCTCATAAGGCAGTGTGTGAACACTATTCCTCTAAAACTGAAAAAGTGATATTTTGCATTGCGTTGAAGACTGACGAAAAGTGAAATATCCTGAAAGAAAACCCAGAAAGAAGGGTTCCAAGAAACTACTCTCTGATCTGTGCATTCATTTCAGAGAGTTAAGGCTCACACTGCGTTGGTCAGTTTGGAAACTCTGTCTTTGAGGAATCTGTGAAGAGATATTAAGTGGTGCACAAAGGCTTGCGTTGAGAAAGGAAACGTATTCCGAAGAAAACTGGAGAGAAGCTTTCAGAGCAACTTCTTTGTGATGTGTGTTTTCATCTCATAGATTTAAATCATTCTTTGGATTGAGCAGTTTGAAATCACTGTTTCTGTGGAACCTGACAAAGGACTTTTGGGAACACTTTTAAGAATATGCTGAAAAAGAAATACCCTCTGATAAAAACAAGAAGGAAACTTTCTGTGAAGCGCCTCTAGGTCGTGTGAAGTCCACTCGCACAGTTAAGCTTCTGTTTCCATTGAGCAGTATTCTAACACTGTTTTTGTTAAGTCTGTGAAGTGATAATCTGGAGCACTTTGAGGCATACGGTGAAAACAGAAATATCTTCAGGTAGATCCTGGAGAGAAGATTTCAGAAGAGCTGCTTTGTGACGTATGCATTCCACTCATAGAATTGTACTTTCATTCTCATATAGGATTGGTTAATCCCATTTTGAGAAAAAGCAACCAGAGGACATTCGCGAGTATATGGACGTCTATGGTGAAAAAGAAAGTATCCTCAGACAAAAACTGGAAAGAATCCTTCTGTGAAACTGATTTGTGATGGATATGTCCATTAATCTCACATAGATAAAAGTTTTTTTCTATTACGGAATTTTGAAACAGCGTCATGGACGGATTCACGAAGAGACCTTTGGTAGGACATTCAGGCCTGTGGGGAAATAGGAGATATCTTCAGATAAAAACTGGTGAGAAGCTTTCTGAGAAATTGATTTGTGAGGTGTGCATTCCACTCAGGGAGTTATACCTCTTTTCTCATAAGGCAGTGTTTGATCACTGTTCCTGTAAAACTGAAACGGTGATATTTTGCAGCACATTTAAGACTATGGCAAAAAGAGAAATATCCTGAAATAAAACCCAGAAAGAAGCGTCCAAGAAACTGCTCTCCGACGTGTACAATCATTTCAAAGAATTAAAGATTACAGTGCGTTGCCCATTTTGGAAACTCTGTCTCTGAGGAATCTTTGAATGGATATTAAGTGGCACCCCTGGGCTTGTGTGGAGAAAGGAAACGACTTCCGATGAAAACTGGACTGATGTTTTCGAAGCAACTGCTTTGTGATGTGTGTATTCATCTCATAGAGAAAAATCATTCTTTGGTTTGAGCACTTTGATATCACTGTTTCTGTGGAACCTGTGAAAGAACATTTGAGAACGCTTTTAAGAATATGCTGAAAAAGAAATACCTTCCAATAAAACCAAAAGGAAACTTTCTGTGAAACAGCTCTAGGTCACGTGAAGTCCACTCAAAGAGTTTAGTTTCGTTTTCATTGAGCACTATTTTAACACTGTTTTAGCTGAATCAGCTAAGGGATATTTGGGAGCACTTAGAGGCTAATGGTGAAAACAAAAATATCTTCAGATAGATCCTGGAGAGAAGATTTCAAAGGAGATGATTTTTGACGTGTGCATTCCACTCACAGAGCTATACTTTTCTTCTCATAGAGGGTTGGGGAATTCCGTTTGGAAAAAAAGCTACCAGGGGACATTCAGGAGTATATGGATGGTATGGTGAAAAAGGAAATATCCTCCAACAAAAACTGGAAAGAAATTTTCTCTGAAACTGATTTGTGATAGATATGTCTATTCTTCTCACATAGATAAAACTTTCCTACTATTATATAGTTTTGATACTGCATCGTGGACAGATTCGTGAAGGGACATACGGGAGCACATTCAGGTCTGTGGAGTAATAGGACATATCTTCAGATAAAAACTGGAGAGAAGCTGAGGGGGCGGAGCAAGATGGCCGAATAGGAACAGCTCCAGTCGCCAACTCCCAGCGCGAGCGACACAGAAGACTGGTGATTTCTGCATTTTCAACTTAGGTACTGGGTTCATCTCACTGGGGAGTGCCGGATGATCAGTTCTGGTGAGCCGCTGCAGCCCAAGCAGCGAGACCTGAAGCAGGGCGAGGCATTGCCTCACCTGGGAAGCACAAGGGGGAAGGGAATCCCTTTTTCTAGCCAGGGGAACTGAGACACACAACACCTGGAAAATTGGGTAACTCCCACCCCAACACTGCGCTTTAAGCAAACAGGCACACCAGGAGATCATATCCCACACCTGGCCAGGAGGGTCCCACACCCACGGAGCCTCCCTCATTGCTAGCACAGCAGTCTGTGATCTACCGGCAAGGCAGCAGCAAGGCTGGGGGAGGGGCGCCCGCCATTGCTGAGGCTTAAGTAGGTAAACAAAGCTGCTGTGAGCTCCACCCAGTTCGAGCTTCCCAGCAGCTTTGTTTACCTACTTAAGCCTCAGCAATGGCGGGCGCCCCTCCCCCAGCCTCGCTGCTGCCTTGCCGGTAGATCACAGACTGCTGTGCTAGCAATGAGGGAGGCTCCGTGGGCGTGGGACCCTCCCGGCCAGGTGTGGGATATGATCTCCTGGTGTGCCTGTTTGCTTAAAGCGCAATATTGGGGTGGGAGTTACCCGATTTTCCAGGTGTTGTGTGTCTCAGTTCCCCTGGCTAGGAAAAGGGATTCCCTTCCCCCTTGCACTTCCCAGGTGAGGCGATGCCTCGCCCTGCTTCAGCTCTCGCTGGTCGGGCTGCAGCAGCTGACCAGCACCGATCGTCCGGCACTCCCCAGTGAGATGAACCCAGTACCTCAGTTGAAAATGCAGAAATCACCGGTCTTCTGTGTCGCTGGCGCTGGGAGTTGGAGACTGGAGCTGTTCCTATTCGGCCATCTTGCTCCGCCCCCCATTGAGCAATATTTTAACACTGTTTTAGGTGAGACAGCTAAGGGATAATTGGGAGCACTTTGCGGCTTACATTAAAAACGGAAATAACTTCAGATAGATACTGAAGAGAAGATTTCAGATGAGCTTCTTTGTGACATGTGCATTCCACTCACAGAGTTTTACTTCTCTTCTCATAGAGGATTGGGGAATCCCGTTTGGAGAAAAAGCTGGCAGGGGACATTTGGGAGTAAAAGATGGCTATGGGGAAAAAGGAAATACCCTCAGACAAAAAAATATAAAGAAGCTTTCTGTGAAACTGCTTTGTGATAGATATGTCTATTGATCTCACATAGAGAAAACATTCTTTTATGCAGTTTTGAAACTGCGTCCTGGATGGATTTGTGAAGGGACATTCTGGAGCACATACAGGCCAGTTGGGAAATAGGAGATACCTTCAGATAAAAACTGTAGAGAAGCTTTCTGAGAAACTGCTTTGTGATGTGTGCATTCCACTCAGGGAGTTATACTTTTTTCTCATAAGGCAATGTTTGAACACTGTTCCTGTAAAACTGAAAAAGCAATACTTTGCAGCGCATTGAAGACTATGGCGAAGAGTGAAATATTCTGAAATAAAACCCAGAAAGTAGCGTTCCAAGAAACTTCTCTCTGACGTGTGTACACATTTCAGAGAGTTAAAGCTTACACTACGTTGCCCAGTTGGTAAACTCTGTCTTTGAGGAATCTGTGAAAGTATATTAAGTGGCGCCCAGAGGCTTGTGGTGAAGAAGGAATCGTCTTCCGAAGAAAACTGTAGAGAAGTTTTCAGTGGGTATTCACCTCATAAAGTTAAAGCATTCTTTGTACGGAGCAGTTTCAAATCACTGTTTCAGTGGAAACTGAGAAAGGACATTAGGGAACACTCTTACAGATATGCTGAAACAGAAATAACCTCCGATAAAAAGTAGAAGAAAACCTTCTCTGAAACTGCTCGATGTCACGTGAAATTCACTCGCACAGTTAAGCTTCTGTTTTCATTGAGCTACATTCTAACACTGTTTTAGGTCAGGCAGCTAAGGGATACTCGGGAGCACTTTGA
The DNA here is from genome assembly GCF_008728515.1 of Papio anubis. Lineage (NCBI taxonomy): Eukaryota > Metazoa > Chordata > Mammalia > Primates > Cercopithecidae > Papio > Papio anubis. The sequence continues at coordinate 278,360 of NW_022164475.1, forward strand.
AGCTTACAGTGAAAGCGGAAAAATCTTCAGATAGATACTGGAGAGAAGATTTCCAAGGAGCTGCTTTGTGATGTGTGCATTCCACTCACAGAGTTATACTTTTCTTCTCATAGAGGAATGGGGAATCCCAATTGGAGAAAAAGCTACCACGTGACATTCGGGAGTATATGGATGGCTATGGTGAAAAAGGAAATATCCTCAGACAAAAACTGGAAAGAAGCTTTCTCTTAAACTGCTTTGTGATAGATATGTCCATTCATCTCACATAGATAAAACTTTCTTTCTATTGCGCAGTTTTGAAACTGCATCATGGACAGATTCATGAAGGGATATTCGGGAGCACCAACAGGCCTGTGGGGAAATAGGAAATATCTTCAGATAAAACCTGGAGCGAAACTTTCTGAGAAAATGCTTTGTGATGTGCACATTTCACTCAGGAAGTTATACCTCTTTTCTCAAAAGGCAGTGTTTGAACACTGTTCCTGTAAAACAGAAAAAGTGATATTTTGCAGCGCATTGTAGACTATGGCAAAAATTGAAATATCCTGAAAAACAACCTATAAAGAAGCATTCCAATAAACTGTTCTGTGAGGTGTGCATTCATTTCAGAGAGTTAAAGCTTACACTAAATTGCCCAGTTTGTAAACTGCCTTGTGGACTCTGTGAAGGGATATTAAATGGTGCCCGTAGAATTGTTTTGAGGAAGGAAATGTCTTCCCAGAAGACTGGGCAGAAGTTTTCAGACGAAATGTTTTGTGATGTGTGTATTCATCTCATACAGTTAAATCATTCTTTGGATTGAGCAGTTTGAAATCACTGTTTCTGTGAAACCTGAGAAAGGACATTTGGGAACACTCTTAAGAATATGATGAAAAAGAAATACACTTGAAAAGAAACCAGAAAGAAACTTTCTGTGAAACTCCTCTGGGTCACGTGATTTCCACTGGCACAGTTAAGCTTCTGTTTTCATTGAGCAGTATTCTAACACTGTTTTAGTTTAGTCAGCTAAGGAATACTTGGGAGGGCTTTGAGGTTTATAGTGAATGCCAAAATATCCTCAGATAGATACTGGAGAGATTTCTGAGGAGCTGCTTTGTGACGTGTGCATTCCACTCACAGAGTTATACTTTTCTTCTCATAGAGGATTGGGGAATCCCGTTTGGAGAAAAAGCAACTAGGGGACATTTGCGAGTATATGGATGGCTAAGGTGAAAAAGGTAATATCCTCAGACAAAAACTGGAAAGAAGCTTTCTGTGAAACTGATTTGTCATAGATATGTCTATTCATCTCACATAGATAAAATGTTCCTTCTATTACGCAGTTTTGAAACTGCATCATGGATGGATTTGTGAAGTGCTTTGGGGAGCACATTCAGCCTGTGGGGAAATAGAAGATATCTTCAGATAAAAACTGGAGAGAAGCTTTCTAAGAAACTGCATTGTGATGTGAACATTCCTCTCTGGGACTTATAGTTCTTTTCTCCTAAGGCAGTGTTTGAACACTGTTTCTCTAAAACTGAAAAAGTGACATTTTGCAGCAAATTGAAGACTATGGTGTGAAGTGAAATATCCTGAAATAAAAACCAGAAAGAAGCGTTTCAAGAAACTGCTCTCTGATGTGTGCATTCATTTCAGAGAGTAAAACCTTACACTGCGTTGTTCAGTTTGGAAACTCTGTCTTTGAGAAATCTGTGAAGAGATATTAAGTGGTGTATGAAGGCTTGTGTTGAGAAAGAAAACATCTTCCGATGAAAACTGGAGACAAGCTTTTGGAAAAACTGCTTTGTGATGCATGTATTCATCTCATAGAGTTAAATCACTCTTTGGATTGAGCAGTTTGAAATCATGTTTTCTGTGGAACCTGAGAAAGGACATTTTAAATGCTTTTAAGAATATGCTGAAAAAGAAATACCTCTGATGTAAACCAGAAGGAATCATTCTGTGAAACGGCTCTAGGTCACGTTAAGTCCACTTGCACAGCTAAGCTTCTGTTTTCATTGAGCTGTATTCTAACTTTGTTTTAGGTTGATCAGCCAAGAGATACTTGGGAGCACTTTGAGGCTTATGGTGAAAACGAAAATATCCTCAGAGAGATACTAGAGACAAGATTTCCGAGGAGCTGCTTTGTGACGTGTGCATTCCACTAAGGGATTCATACCTTTCATCTCTTAGAGGATTGCGAAATCCCATTTGGAGAAAACGCTACCAGGGGACATTTCATAGTATATGGACGGCTATTGTGACAAAGGAAGTATCCTCAGACAAAAACTGGAAAGAAACTTTCTGTGAACTGCTTTGTGATAGATGTGTCTATTCATCTAACATAGATAAAACTTTCTTTCTATTATGCAGTTCAGAAACCATGTAATAGACGGATTCGCGAAGGGACATTTGGGAGCACATTCAGGCATACGGAGAAAAAGCAGATATCTTTAGATAAAAAATGTAGGGAAGCTTTCTGAGAAACTGCTTTGTGATGTGTGCATTCCACTCAGTGAGTTATACCACTTTTCTCATAAGATAGTGTTTGAAAACTGTTCCTTTAAAACTGAAAAAATGATATTTTGCAGCACAACAAAGACTATGGCGAAAAGGGAAATATTCTGAAATAAAACCCAGAAAGAAACGTTCCACGAAACTACTCTCTGACGTGTGCATTCATTTCAGAGAGTTAAAGCTTATACTGCATTGCTCAGTTTGGAAACTCTGTCTTTGAGGAATCTCTGAAGGGATATTAAGTGGTACAAGGAGGCTTGTGGTGTGGATGGAAACGTCTTACAATGAAAACTGCAGAGAAGCTTTTGGATCAACTGCTTTGTGATGTCTCTATTCATCTTGTAGAGATAAATCATTCTTTGGATTGAGCAGTTTGAAATCACTGTTTCTGTGGAACCTGAGAAAGGACATTTGGGAACGCTCTTAAGAATGTGCTGAAAAAGTATTACCCTCCGATAAAAACCAAAAGAAACTTTCTATGAAACTTCTCTAGACAGGTGAATTCCACTCACATAGTTAAGTTTCTGTGTTCATTGATCAGTATTCTTACACTGTTTTACCTTTGTCAGCTTAAGGGTACTCAGGAGCACTTTGATGCTTATGGTGAAAACAGAAATATCATCAGATAGATACTGGAGAGAAGATTACTGAGGAGTTGCTTTGGGACGTGTGCATTACCCTCACAGAGTTATACTTTTCTTCTCATAGGGGATTGGGGAATCCCATTTGGAGAAAAAGCTACCAGGAGACATTCGTGAGTATATGGATGGCTAAGGTGAAAAAGGAAATATCCTCAGACAGCACATGGAAAGAAGCTTTCTGTGAAACTGAATTGTGATAGATATGTCTATTCATTTCACATAGATAAAACTTTATTTGTATTATGCGGTTTTGAAATGGCGTCTTCACGGAGTCACGAAAGGACATTCAAGAGCACATTCAGCCCTGTGGGGAAATAGAAGATATCTTCAGATAAAAACTGAAGACAAGCTGTCTCAAAAACTGCTTTGTGATGAGTCTATTCCAATCAGGGAGTTATACTACTTTTCTCATAAGTCAGTGTTTGAACACTGTTATGTAAAATTGAAAAAGCGAAATTTTGCAGCACATTGAAGACTATGGCGAAAAGTGAAATATCCTGAAATAAAACCCAGAAGAAACATTCCAAAAAACTGCTCTCTGACGTGTGCATTCATTTCAGAGATTTAAAGCTTACACTACGTTGCTCAGTTTGGAAACTCTGTCTTTGATGAATCTGTGAAAGGATACTAAGGTTCGCCCGGAGGCTTGTGGTGAGAAAGGAAACGTCTTCCATTGACAACTGGACAGAAGCTTTGGAGCAACTGCTTTGTGATATGTGTATTCATCTCATAGAGTTAAATCTTTCTTTGGATTGAGCACTTTGAAATCACTGTTTCTGTGGAATCTGAGAAAGGACATTTGGGAACACTCTTAAGAATATGCTGAAAAAGAACTACACTCCGAGAAAACCACAAGGAACTTTTCTGTGAAACTGCTTTTGGTCACGTGAAGTCCTCTTGCACAGTTAAACTTCTGTTTTCATTGAGCAGTATCCTAACACTGTTTTAGGTTAGTCAGCCAAGGGATACTCGGTTGCATTTTGAGGCTTATGGTGAAAATGGAAATATCAGATAGATACTGGATAGAAGAATTCGGAGGAGCTGCTTTGTGACATGTGCATGTTACTCACAGAGTTACACTTTTCTACTCATAGAGGATTGAGTAATTACGTCTGGAGAAGAAGCAACCTGGAGGCATTCAGGAGTATGTGGATGGCTATGGTGAAAAAGGAAATATCCTCAGACAAAAACTGGAAAGAAGCTTTCTGTGAAACTGCTTTTGGATACACTTGTCTAATCATCTCACATAATAAAACTTTCTTTCTATTACACAGTTTTGAAACTGCATCATGGACGGATTCACGAAGGTACATTCCGGAGCACATTCAGGTCTGTGGGGAAATAGGAAATACGTTCAGATAAAAACTGCAGAGAAGCATTCTGAGAAACTGCTTTGTGATGTGTGCATTCCAGTCTGGGAGTTATACCTCTTTTCTCATGAGACAGTGTTTCAACACTTTTGCTGTAAAACTGAAAAGGTGATATTTTACAGAGCATTGAAGACTATGGCAAAAAGTGAAATATCCTGAAATAAAACCCAGAAAGAAACGTTCCAAGAAACTGCTCCCTGATGTGTGCATTCATTTCAGAGAGTTAAAGCTTACACTACGTTGTCCAGTTTGGAAACTGTCTTTGAGGAAACTGTGAAGAAATGTTAAGAGTTGCCTTGAGGCTTGTGGTGAGAAAGTAAACGTCTTCTGATGAAAACTGGAGAGAAGCTTTGAAAGTAAATGTTTGGTTATGTGTCTATTCATCTCATAGATTTAAATCAATCTTTGGATCAAGTTGTTTAAAATCACTGTTTCTGTGGAACCTGAGAAAGGACATTTGGGAATTCTCTTAAGAGTATTTTGAAAAAGAAATACCCTCTGATAAAAAGCAGAGGAAAACTTTCTGTGAAACTCCTCTAGGTCACATGAAGTTCCCTCGCACAGTTAATGTTCTGTATTCAATGAGCAGTATTCTAACACTGTTTTAGGTTAGTCAGCTATGGGATACACGGGAGCGCTATGAGGCTTACGGTGAAAGCAGAAATATCTTCAGATAGATACTGGAGAGAGGATTTCTGAGGAACTGCTTTGTGACATGTGCATTCTACTCACAGAGTTATACTTTTCTTCTCATAAAGGATTAGGAAAACCCGTTTGGAGAAAAAGCGATCAGGAGACATTCAGGAGTATATGGACGGCTATGTTGAAAAGGAAATATTCTCAGAGAAAAACGGGAAAGAAGCTTTCTGTGACACCGCTTTGTGATAGATATATCTATTCTTCTCAAACAGATAAAGCTTTCTTTTTATTACGCAGTTTTGAAACTGCATCATGGAAGAATTCGCGAAGGGACATTTGAGAGCATATTCATGCCTGTGGGGAAATAGAAAACATCTTCAGATAAAAACTGGAGAGAAGCTTTCTGGAAAACTGCTTTGTGATGTGTGCATTCCTCTCAGTGAGTTATACCTGTTTTCTCATGAGGCAGTGCTTGAAAACTGTTCCTGTAAAACTGAAAATGTGATATTTTGCAGCACTTTGAGGACTATGGTGAAAAGTGCAATATCCTGAAATAAAACGCAGAATGAAGCATTCCAAGTAACTGGTCTCTGACGTGTGCATTCCTTTCAGAGAGTTAAAGCTCACAATAAGTTCCTCAGATTGGAAACTCTCTCTTTGAGGAATCTGTGAAGGGATATTAAGTGGCGCCCAGAGTCTTGTTTAGAGAAAGGAAAGGTCTTCCAATGAAAACTGGAGAGAAACTTACGGAGCAACTGTTTTGTTTGAAAGGACATTTGGGAACGTTTTAGAAATACGCTGAAAAAGAAGTATCCTCTGATAAAAATCAGAAGGAAACTTTCAGTGAAACTGCTCTAGGTCACGTTAAGTCCACTCACACAGTTAAGCTTCTGTTTTCATTGAGCAGTATTCTAACACTGTTTTTGTTTAGTCTGCAAAGTGATAATCAGGATCGCTTTGAGGCACACAGTGAAAAAGGAAATATCTTCAGATAAAAACTGGAGAAAAGAATTCTGAAGAGCTGCGCTGTGACGTGTGCATTCCACTCTCAGAGTTATACTTTTGTTCTCATAGAGTATTGGGGAATCCCGTTTGGAGAAAAAGCAACCCAGCGACATTCGGGAGTATATGGATGGCTGTATTGAAAAAGGAAGTATCCTCAGACAAAAACTGGAAAGAAGCTTTCTGTGAAACTGCTTTGTGATAGATATGTCTATTCATCTCACATAGATAGAACTTTCTTTATATTACACAGTTTTGTAATCGTATCCTTTTTTTTTTTTATCACCTTTTCGGGTTTACAGGAACAGTGTTCAAACACTGCCTTATGAGAAAAGTGGTATAACCCCCTGAGTGGAATGCACACATCACAAAGCAGTTTCTCAGAAAGCTTCTCTCCAGTTTTTATCTGGAGATATTTCCTATTTCCCCACTTTGCTGAATGTGCTCTGAAAGTCCCTTCGTCAATCCATCCATGATGCACTTTCAAAACTACGTAATAGAAAGAAAATTTTTTCTATGTGAAATGAGTAGACATATCTTCCACAAAGCAGTTTCACAGAAAGCTTCTTTCCATTTTTTGTCTGAGGATATTTCCTTTTTCACCATACTGTCCGTATACTCCTGAATGTCCCCTGCTAGCTTTTTCTCCAAACGGGATTCCCCAATCCTCTATGAGAAGAAAAGTGTAACTCTGTGAGTGGAATGCACACATCACAAAGCACCTCCTTGAAATCTCCACTCCAGTATCTATCTGAAGATATTTCTGCTTTCACCATAAGCCTCAAAGTCCTCCCAAGTGTACCTGAGCTGAATAACCTAAAATAGTGTTAGAATACTGCTCAGTAAAAACAGAAATCTTTTCTCCAGTATCTATCTGAACATATTTCAGTTTTCACCGTAAGCCTCAATGTGCTAAAGAGTATCCCTTAGCTGACTAACCCAAAACAGTGTTAGAATACTGCTCAGTTAAAGCAGAAACTTAACTGTGCAACTGGACTTCATGTCACCTAGAGCAGTTTCACAGAAACTTTCCTTCTGGGTTTTATCGGAGTCTATTTCTTTTTCAACTCTGTGAGTAGAATACACACGTCAACAGCAGGTCCTTGGAAATCTTCTCTCCAGTATTTCTCTGAAGATATTTCCTCTTTCACCACATGCCTCAAAGCACTTTCAGCTATCCCTTGGCTGACCAACCTAAAACAGTGTTCAAATACTGCTGAATGAAAACAGAAGCTTAACTGTGCGAGTGTACTTCAAGTGACGTAGAGCAGTTTCACAGAAAGTTTCCTTCTGGTATTTATCGGAGTGTATTTCTTTTTCAGCATATTCTTAAGAGCATTCCTAAATGTCGTCTCACAGGTTCCACAGAAACAGTGATTTCAAACTGCTCAAACCAAAGAATGATTTAACTCTATGAGATGAATGCACACACCAAAAAGTAGTTGCTCCAAGAGGTTCTCTACAGTTTTCATCAGAAGACGTTTCCTTTCTCATCACAAGCCCATGGGTGCCACTTAATATCCCTTCCCAGATACCTAAAAAAAAACAGAGTTTCCAAACTGGACAATGTAGTGTAAGTTTTAACTTTCTGAAATGAATGCACACGTCAGAGAGCAGTTACTTGGAAAACTTCTTTCTGAGTTTTATTACAGGATATTTCACTTTTCTCCACAGTCTTCAATGAGCTGCAAAATATCACTTTTTCAGTTTTACAGGAACAGTGTTCAAACACTGCCTTTTGAGAAAAGAAATATAACTCCCTGAGTGGCATGCGCACATAACAAAGTAGTTTCTCAAAAAGCTTCTCTCCAGTTTTTATCTGAAGATATTTTCTATTTCCCTCAGGCCTGAATATGCTCTCGAATTTCCCTTCATAAATCCGTCCATGACGCAGTTTCAAAACTGCATAATAAAAAGAAAATTTTATCTATGTGAGATAATTAGACATATCTATCACAAAGCAGTTTTACAGAAAGCTTCTTTCCCGTTTTTCTCTGAAAATATTTCCTTTTCAACATAGCCATCCATATGCTCATGAATGTCCCCTGGTAGCTTTTTCTTCTAACAGAATTCCCCAATCTTCTATGAGAAAAAAAGTATACTCTGTGAGAGGAATGCAAACATCACAAAGGAGCTCCTCAGAAATCTTCTCCCCAGTATCTATCTGAAGATGTTTCCATTTTCATCATAAGCCTCAAAGCACTCCCTAGTATCCCTTAGCTCACTAATCTAAAACAGTGTTAGAATATTGCTCAATGAAAACAGAAACTTAACAGTGCGAGTGGACTTCACGTGACCTAGAGCAGTTTCTCTGAAAGATTCCTTCTGTTTTTTATCAGAAGGTATTTCCTTTTCACATATTCTTAAGAGCGTTCCCAAATGTCCTTTCTCAGGTTCCACAGAAGCAGTGATTTCAAGCTGCTCAATCCAAAGAAGGATTTAACTCTATGAGATGAATACATACATCACAAAGCAGTCACTCCGAAAGCTTCTATCCAGTTTTCATTGGAAGACATTTCCTTTCCCACCACAAGCCTCCAGGTGTCACTTAATAGCCCTTCACAGATTCCTCAAAGACAGAGTTCCCAACTGGCAACGTATTGCAAGCTTTAACTTTCTGAAATGAATGCACACGTCAGAGAGCAGCTTCTTGGAACGCTTCTTAATGTGTTTTATTTCACAATATTTCACTTTTCGCCACAGTCTTCAATGAGCTGCAAAATATCACTTTTTCAGTTTTACAGGAACAGTGTTTAAACACTGCTTTAGGAGAAAAGAAGTATAACTCCCTGAGAGGAATGCTTGCATTACAAAGCAGTTTCTCAGAAAGACTTTCTACAGTTTTTACCTGAAGATATCTCCTATTTCCCAACAGGCCTGAATGTGTTCCCGAATGTTCCTTCAGAAATCCATCCATGATGCAGTTTCAAAACTGCATAATGAAAGAATTTTTTTTTATGTGAGATGAATTGACATATTTATCACAAAGTGGTTTCACAGAAAGCTTCTTTCCAGTTTTTGTCTGAGGATATTTCCTTTTTCACCATAGCCGTCCATGTACTCCTGAATGTCCCCTGGTAGCTTTTTCTCCAAAGGGAATTCCGAAATCCTCTATGAGAAGAAAAGTATAACTCTGTGAGTGGAATGTACACATCACAAGGCAGCTGCTCGGAAATCTTCTCTCCAGTATGTATCTGAAGATACTTCCGTTTTCACCATAAACCTCAAAGCGCTCCCGAGTATCCCTTAGCTGACTAACCTAAAACAGTTTTAGAATACTGCTCAATGAAGATGGAAGCTTAACTGTGCGAGTGGCCTTCACGTGACCCAGATTAGTTTCACAGAAAGTTTCCTTCCGGTTTTTAACGGAGAGTATTTCTTTCTCAGCATATTCTTAAGAGCGTTCCCAAATGTCCTTTCTCAGTTTCCATGGAAAGAGTGATTTCAAATGGCTCAATCCAAGGAATTATTGAATTTTATGAGATGAATACACACATCACAGAGCAGTTGTTCTGAAGTATTCTCTCCAGTTTTCATCAGAAGACCTTTCCTTTCTCACCAAAAGCCTCCGTGCACCACTTAATACCCCATTATAGATTCCTCAAAGACAGAGTTTCCAAACTGGGCAATGTAGTGTAAGCTTTAACTATCTGAAATGAAAGCTCACATCAGAAAGCCATTTCTTGGAATGCTTCTTTCTGGATTTTATTTCAGAATATTTCACTTTTCGTCACAGTCTTCAATGCACTGCAAAATGTCACTTTTTCAGTTTTACAGGAACTGCATTGAAACACTGCCTTATGTGAAAAGAGGTAAAACTCCTTGAATGGAATGCACACATCACAAAGCACTTTCACAGAGGCATTCTCTCTAGTTTTTATCTGAATATACTTCCTTTTTCCCCACATTTCTGAATGTGCTCCCGAATGTCCCCTTGTGAAACCATCCATGCCGTAGTTTCAAAACTGCATAATAGAAAGTTTTATCTATGTGAGTTGAATAGACATATCTATCACAAGGCAGTTTCACAGAGAGCTTCTTTCCAGTTTTTGTCTGATGATATTTCCTTTTTCAATATAGCCATCCATAAACTCTGGAATGTCCCCTGGTGTCTTTTTCTCCAAACGGGTTTCCCCAATCATCTATGAGAAAAAAAGTATAACTCTGTGAGAGGAATGCATACGTCACAAAGCAGCTCCTCGGAAATCTTCTCTTCAGGTTTTATCTGAAGATATTTCCTTCTTCACCGTAAGCCTCATAGCACTCCCTAGTATTCATTAGCTGACTAACCTAAAATAGTGTTAAAATACTGCTCAGTGAAAACAGAAGCTTAACTGTGCGAGTGAACTTCACGTGACCTAGGGCAGTTTCATAGAAAGTTTCCTTCTAGTTTTTAATCGGAGAGAATTTCTTTTTCGGCATAACCGTAAGAGCATTCTCTAATGTCCTTTGTCAATTTCCACAGTAACAGTTATTTCAAACTGCTCAATCCAAAGAATGATTTAACTCTATGAGATGAATACACACATCACAAAGCAGTTGCTCCAAAAGCTTCTCTCCAGTATTTATCAGAAGGTATCTCATTTTTCACCATATGCCTGAATGTGCTTATGAATGCCCCTGCGTGAATCCGCCCATGGTGCAGGTTCAAAACTGTATAATACAAAGTTTTATCTATATGAGTTGAATAGACATATCTATTCCAAATCAGTTTCACAGAAAGCTTCTTTTCAATTTTTGCCTGAGGATATCTCCGTTTTCAACATTGTCGTCCATATACTCCTGAATGTCCCCTGGTCGTTTTTTCTCCTAACGGGATTCCTCAATCCTCTATGAGAAGAAAAGTATAACTCTGTGAGAGGAATGCACACGTCACAAAGCACTTCCTCAGAAATCTTCTCTTCAGTTTTTATCTGAAGATATTTCCTTTTTCACCATAAGCCTCAAAGCGCTCCAGAATATCTGTTAGCTGACTAAACTAAAACTGTGTTAGAATACTACACAATGAAAACAGAAGCTTAACTGCGTGAGTGAAATTCACGTGACCTAGAGCAGTTTCACAGAAAGTTCCTTCTTGTTTTTATTGGAGGGTATATATTTTACAGCATATTCCTAAGAGCGTTCCCAAATGTCCTTTCTCAGTTTCCATAGAAATAGTGATATCAAACTGCTCAGTCCAAGGAATGATTTAACTCCACGAGATGAATACACATCACAAAACAGTTGCTCTGAAAGCTTCTGTCCAGTTGTAATTGGAAGACGTTTCCCTTCTCACCACAAGCCTCTGGGCACCATTTAATATGTCTTCACAGATTCCTCAAAGACAGAGTCTCCAAACTGTTCAACATAGTGTAAGCTTTAACTCTCTGAAATGAATGCACACATCCAAGGACGGTTTCTTGGAATGTTTCTTTCTGGGTTTTATTTCTGGATATTACACTTTTTGGCATAGTCTTCAATGCGCTGCAAAATATCACTTTTTCAGTTCTATAGGAACAGTGTTCAAACACTGCCTTATGAGAAAAGAGGTAAAAATCCCAGAGTGGAATGCACACATCACAAGCAGTTTCTCAGAAAGCTTCTCTCTAGTTTTTATCTGAAGATATCTCCTATTACCCCACAGGCTGGAATATTCTCCCGAATGACCCATTCGTGATCCATCTATGACGCAGTTTCAAAACTGCATATTAGAAAGAAATTTTTATCTATGTGAGATGAATAGACGTACCTATCAAAAAGCAGTTTCACAGAAAGTTTCTTTCCAGTTTTTGTCTGAGGATATTTCCTTTTCCCCCATAGCCATCTTATACTCCCAAATGTCCCCTGGTAGCTTTTCTTCCACATGGGATTCCCCAATCCTCTATGAGAAGAAAAGTATAACTCTCTGAGTGGAAAGCACACATCACAAAGCAGCTCCTCGGAAATCTTCTCTCCAGTATTTATCTGAAGATATTTACGCTTTCACCGTGAGCCTCAAAGCACTCCCGAGTATTGCTTAGCAGATTAACCTAAAACAGTATTAAAATACTTCTGAATGAAAACAGAAGTTTAAGTGTGCCAGTGGACTTCTTGTGACCTGGAACAGTTTCACAGAAAGTTTCCTTCTGGTTTTTATCGGAGGGTATTTCTTTTTCAGCATATTCTTAATAGCGTTCCCAAATGTCCTTTCTCAGGTTCCACAGAAACAGTGATTTCAAACTGCACAATCCAAAGAATGATTTAACTCTGTGAGATGAATACACACATCACAAAGCAGTTGCTCTGAAAGCTTCTCTCCAGCTTTCATTGGAAAACATATCCTTTCTCACTACAAGCCTCCATGCGCCACTTAATATCCCTTCACACATTCCTCAAAGACAGAGTTTCCAAGCTGGAAATGCGGTGTAAGCTTTGACTCTCTGAAATGAATACACAGGTCAGAGCAGTTTCTTGGAATGCTTCAGTCCGGGTTTTATTTCAGAATACTACACTTTTCATCATAGTCTTCAATGTGCTGCAAAATATCACTTTTTCAGTTTTACAGAACCAGTGTTCAAACACTGCCTTATGAGAAAAGAGGTGTAAATACCTGAATGGAATGTGCACATCACAAAGGAGTTTCTCAGAAAACTTCTCTCCAGTTTTTGTCTGGAGATATCTCCTATTTCCCCAGAGGCCTGAATGTGTTTCAGAAATTCCCCTTGTGATCCATCCATGACGCAGTTACAAAACTGTGTAATAGAAGAAAGTTTTATCTGTGTGAGATGAATAGACATATCTATCCCAAATCAGTTTCACAGAAAGCTTCTTTCCTGTTTTTCTCTGAGGATACTTCCTTTGTCACCGTAGCCGTCCATATGTTCGTGAATGTCCCCTGGTAGCTTTTTCTCCAAATGGGATTCCCCAACCCTCTATGAGAAGAAAAATATAACTCTGTGAGTGGAATGCACAGGATGCAAAGCAGCACATTGGAAATCTTCTCTCCAGTATCTATCTGAAGATATTTCCATTTTCATTGTAAGACTCAAAGCGCTCCTGAGTGTCCCTTAGCTGACAAACCTAAAACAGTGTTAGAATACTGCTGAATGAAAGCAGAAGCTGAACTGTGCGAGTGGAATTCAGGTGACCTAGAACAGTTTCACAGAAAGTTTTCTTCTGTTTTTTATCAGAGGGTATTCTTTTTCAGGATATTCTTAAGAGTGTTCCCAAATGTCCTTTCTCAGGTTCCACTTAAACTGTGATTTCAAACTGTTCAATCTAAAGAATGATTTAAATCTGAGATGAACACACACATCGCAAAGCAGTTGCTCCGAACTCTTCTCTCCAATTTTCATCGGAAGACGTTTCCTTTTTCACCACAAGCCTCCGTTCACCACTTAATATCCCTTCCCAGATTACTCAAAGACGGAGTTTCCAAACTGAGCAACTTAGTGTAAGCTTTAACTCTCTAAAATGAATGCACTGCTCAGAGAGCAGGTTCTTGGAACGCTTCTTTCAGCATTTTATTTCCGGATATTTCACATTTCCTCATAGTCTTCAATGTGCTGAAATATATCACTTTTTTCAGTTTCAAAGAAACATTGTTCAAACACTGCCTTATGAGAAAAAGGTATAAATTTCTGAGTGAAATGTACACATCACAAAGCAGTTACTCAGAAAGTTTCTCTCACGTTTTTATCTGGAGATATTTCCTATTTCCTCAAAGGATGGAATGTGCACCCGAATGTCCCTGTGCAAATCCGTCCACGAGGCAATTTCAAAACTGCATAATAGAAAGAAAGTTTTATCTATGTGAACATTAATAGACATATCTAACCCAAAATGTTTCACAGAAAGCTTCTTTCCAGTTTTTGTCTGAAGATACTTCCTTTTTCACCATAGCCGTACATATACTACTGAATGTCCCTTGGTAGCATTTTCTCCAAAGGGGATTCCCCAATCCACTAAGAGAAGAAAGGTATAAATTTGTGAGTGGAATGCACACGTCACAAAGCAGCTCCTCGGAAATCCTCTTTTCAGTATCTATCTGAAGTATTTCTGTTTTCACCGTAAGCCTCAAAGAGCTCCCGAGTATCCCTTAGCTGAATAATCTAATACAGTGTTAGAATACTGCTCAATGAAAACAGAAGCTTAACTGTGAGAGTGGAATTCACGTGACCTAGAGCAGTTTCAGAATGTTTCCTTCTGGTTTTTATAGGAGGGTGTTCCTTTTCAAGCATATTCTTAAGTGCATTCCCAAATGTCCTCGCTCAGGTTTCACAGAAACAGTGATTTCAAGTTCCTCAATCCAAAGAATGTTTTAATTCTATGAGAGGAATACACACATCACAAAGCAGTTGCCCCAAAAGCTTCTCTCCAGTTTTCATCAGAGGACGTTTCCTTTCTCACTACAAACCTCCATGTGCTGCTTAATATCCCTTCACAGATTCCTCAAAGACAGAATTTCCAAACTGGGCAACATAGCTTAAGCTTTAACTCTCTGAAATGAATGCACACGTCAGAGAGCAGTTTCTTGGAATGCTTCTTTCTGAGATTTATTTCAGGGTATTTCACTTTTCACCATAGTCTTCATTGCGTTTCTAAATATCACTTTTTCAGTTTTACAGAAATAGTGTTCAAACACTGCCTTATGAGAAAAGTGGTAGAACTCCCTTATTGGAATGCACACATCACAAAGCAGTTTCTCGGAAAGCTTCTCTCAGGTTCTTATCTGAAGATATCTCCTATTTCCCCACAGGCCTGAATGTGCTCCCCAATGCCCTTCGCGAATCCAACCATGACACAGTTTCAAAACTGCGTAATAGAAAGAAAGTTTTATCTATGTGAGAAGAATAGACATATCTTCCACAAAGCAGTTTCACAGAAAGCTTCTTTCCAGTTTTTGTCTGAGGATACTCCCTTTTTCAATACAGCCATCCATATACTCGTGAATGTTCCCTAGTTGCTTTTTCTCCAAACGGGATTCCCCAATCCTCTATGAGAAGAAAAATATAATGCTGTGAGTGGAATGCACACATCACAAAGCAGCTCCTTGGAAATCTCCTTTCCAGTATCTATCTGCAGATATTTCGGCTTTCACTACAAACTTCAATGCCAACCCAAGTATCCCTTAGCTGACTAACCTAAAACAGTGTTAGAATACTGCTCAATTAAAACAGAAGGTTAGCTTTGCGAGTGGAATTCACGTGACCCAGAGGAGTTTCACAGATGGTATCCTCCTGGTTTTTATTGGAGCATATATCTTTTTCAGCATATTCTTAAGAGTGTTCCCAAATGTCCTTTCTCAGGTTGAACAGAAACAGTGATTTGAAAATGCTCAATCCAGAGAATGATTTAACTCTATGTGATGAATACACACATCACAAAACAGTTGCTCCAAAAGCTTCTGTCCAGTTTCCATTGGAAGATCTTTCCTTTCTCAAAACAAGCCTCCGGGCACCACGTAATATCCCTTCAGCGATTCCTCACGACAGAGTTTACAAACTGGGCAATGTAGTGTAAGCTTTAGCCCTCTGAAATGAATGCACACGTCAGAGCACAGTTTCGTGGAATACTTCTTTCTAGGATGTATTTCAGGATATTTCAATTTTTGCCACAGTCTACAATGCACCACAAAATATCACTTTCTCAGTTTTACAGGAACAGTGTTCAAACACTGCCTTTTGAGAAAAGAGGTATAACTTTCTGAGTGAAATGCGCACATCACAAAGCAGTTTCTCAGAAAGATTCTGTCCAGTTTTTATCTGAAGATATTTCCTATTTCCCCACAGGCCTGAAGGTGCTCCCGAATGTCCCTTCGCGAATCCGTCCATGACGCAGTTTCAAAACTGCATAATAGAAAGAATGTTTTATCTATGTGAGATGAATGTACATATCTATCAGAAAGCTGTTTAAGAGAAAGCTTCCTTCCAGTTTTTATCTGAGGATATTTCCTTTTTCACCGTAGCAATCCATATACTCCTGAATGTTCCCTGGTAACTTTTTCTCCAAACGGGATTCCCCATTCCTCTACTGAGAAGAAAAGTATAACTCTGTGAGTGGAATACACACGTCACAGAGGACTTCCTTGGAAATTTTCTCTCCAGTAACTATCTGAAGATATTTCCGCTTTCTCCGTAAGCCTCAAAGTGCTCCTGAGTATCCCTTAGCTGACTGACCTAAAACAGTGTTAGAATGCTGCTCAATGAAAACAGAAGCTTAACTGTGCGAGTGGATTTCACATGACCTAGAGCAGTTTCAGAGAAAGTTTCCTTCTAGTTATTATCGAAGGGTATTTCTTTTTCAGTATATCTGTAAGAGCGTTCCCTAATGTCCTTTCTCAGTTTCCACAGAAACAGTGATTTCAAACTGCTCAATACAAAGAATGATGTAACTCTATGAGATGCATACACACATCACAAAGCAGTTGCTCCGAAAACTTCTCTACAGTTTTCTTCGGAAGACGTTTCCTTTCTCACCACAAACCTCCGGGTGCCACTTAATATCCTTTTGGAGATTCCTCAAAGACAGAGTTTCCCAACTGGGCAATGTAGTGTAAGCTTTAACTTTCTGAAATGCATACACACGTCTGAGATCAGTTTCTTGGAACGCTTCTTTCTGGGTTTTAATTCAGGATATTTCACTTTTTGTCGTAGGCTTCAATGCACTACAAGGCATCACTTTTTCAGTTTTACAGGAACAGTGTTCAACCATTACCTTATGAGAAAAAAAGTATAACTCCCTGAGTGGAATGCACAGCGCATTTTGCAGCACATTGAAGACTATGGCAAAAAGTGAAATATCCTGAAATAAAACCCAGGAAGAAGTGTTTCAAGAGACTGCTATCTGATGTATGCATTCATTTCAGAGAATTATAGCTACACTACGTTGCCAGTTTGGAAATCTGTCTTTGAGGAATCTGTGAAAGGATATTAAATGGTGCACAGAGGTTTGTGGTGATAAAGGAAACGTCTTCTGATGAAAACTGGAGACAAGCTTTCGGAGCAACTGCTTTGTGATATGTGTATTCCTCTCATAGAAATAAATCATTATTAGGATTGAGCAGCTTGAAATCACTCTTTCTGTGAAAACTGAGAGAGGACATTTGGGAAAGCTCTTAAGAATATGCTGAAAAAGGAATACCCTCCAATAAAAAACAGAAATAAACTTTCTATGGAACTGCTCTAGGTCACGTGAATTCCACTTGCACGGTTAAGATTCTGTTTTCGTTGAGCAGTATTCTAACACTGTATTAGGTTATTCAGTTTAAGGATACTCGGGAGCACTTTGAGGCTTACGGCGGAAACAGAAATCCTTCAGGTAAATAGTGAGGAGAAAATTTCCGAGGAGCTGCTTTGTGACGTGTGCATTCCACTCACAAATTTATACGTTTCTTCTCTTAGTGGATTGGGGAATCCTGTTTGGAGAAAAAGCCACCAGGGGACATTTGGGAGTATATGGACGGCTATGGTGAAAAAGGAAGTATCCTCAGACAAAAACTGGAAAGACGCTTTCTGTGAAACTGCTATGTGATAGATATGTGTATTCATCTCACATAAATAAAACATTGTTCCTATTACTCAGTTTTGAAACTCCTTCATTATGGATTCATGTGGGGACTTTCAGTAGCACACTCAGGTCTGTGGGGAAATAGGAGATAACGTCTGAAACAAACTGAAGAGAAGCTTTCTGAGAAACTGCTTTGTGATGTGTGCATTCCACTTATTCAGTTATACCTCTTTTCTCATAAGGCAGTGTTTGAACACTGTTCCTGTAAAACTGAAAAAGTGATACTTTGCTGTGCATTGAAGACTACGGTGAAAAGTGAAATATCCTGAAATAAAACCCAGAAAGAAGGGTTCAAAGAAACTGCTCTCTGACTTGGACATTCGTTTCAGACAGTTAAAGCTTACACTACATTGTCCAGTTTGGAAACTATGTCTTTGACGAATCTGTGAAGGGGTATTAAGTGGCGCATGGAGGCATATGGTGAGAAGGAAACATCTTCTGATAAGAACTGGAGGGAAGATTTCAGAGCAGATGCTTTGTAATATGGGTATTCATCTCATAGTGTTAAATCATTCTTTGGATTTAACAATATGAAAGCACTGTTTCTGTGGAACCTGAGGAAGGACATTTTTGAACGCTCTTAAGAATATTTTGAAAGAGAAATGACCTCCAATAAAAACCAGAAGGAAACTTTCTGTGAAACTACTATAGGTCATGTGAAGTCCACTCGCACAGCTAGACTTCTGTTTTCATTGAGCAGTATTCTAACACTGTTTCAGGGTAGTCAGCAAAGGGATAGTTGGGAGCGCTATGTGACTTACGGTGAAAGCAGAAATATCTTCAGATAGATACTGGAGAGAAGATTTCCGAGGAGCTGCTTTGTGACGTGTGCATTCCACTCACAGATTTATACTTTTCTTCTCATAGAGGATTGGGGAATCCCCTTTGGAGAAAAAGCTACCAGGGGACATTCGGGAGTATATGGATGAGGAAGTACTTTCTTTTATGCAGTTTTGAAACTTCGTCACGGATGGATTCGTTAAGGGACATTTGGGATCACATTCAGTCCTGTGGAGAAATAGGAAATATCTTCAGATGAAAACTGGAGGGAAACATTCTGAGAAACTGCTTTGTGATGTGTGCATTCTATTCAGGGAGTTATACCTCTTTTCTCATAAAGCTGTGCTTGAACACTGTTACTGTAAAACTGAAAAAGTGATATTTGGTCGCACATTGAAGACTATGGTGAAAAGTGAAATATCCTGAAATAAAACCCAGAAAGAAGCGTTCCAAGAAACTGCTCTCCAAAGTGTGCATTCATTTCAGAGAGTTAAAGCTTAGACTGCGTTGCCCAGTCTGGAAACTCTGTCTTTGAGGAATCTGTGAAGGGATATTAAGTGGTGCCAGGAGGTTTTTGGTGAGAAAAAAAAACGCCTTCCGATGAAAACTGGATAGAAGCTTTTGGAGCAACTGCTTTGTGATCTCCTTATTCATCTCATAGAGTTAAATCATTCTTCGGTTTGAGCAGTTTGAAATCACTGTTTCTGTGGAACCTGAGAAAAGACATTTGGGAACACTCTTAAGAATATGTTGAAAAAGAAATACCCTCCATTAGAAACCAGAAGGAAACTTTCTGTGAAACTCCTCTAGGTCACGTGAAGGCCACTCGCATATTTAAGCTTCTGTTTTCATTGAGCAGTATCCCAAAACTGTTTTAGGTTAGTCAGCTAAGGGATACTCGAGAGGGCTTTGAGGCTTATGGTAAAAACGGAAATATCATCAGATGGATAGTGGATAGAAGATTTCCGAGGAGCTGCCTTGGGATTTATGCACTCCATTCACAGAGTTGTACCTTTCTTCTCATAGAGGATTGGGAAATCCCGTCTGGAGAAAAACCTACCAGGGAACATTTGGTATTATATGGACAGCTATGGAAAGAAAGGAAATATCCTCAGACAAAAACTGGAAAGAACCTTTCTGTGAAACTGCTTTGTGATAGATATGTCTATTAATGTCTCATAGATACAACTTTTTTCTATTACACAGTTTTGTATCTGCTTCATGATGGATTTGCAAAGGGACTTTTGGGAGCACATTCAGGCCTGTGGAGAAATAGGAGATATCTTCAGATAAAAATTGGAGAGAAGCTTTCTGAGGAACTGCTTTGTGATGCTGCATTCCTCTCAGGTAGTTAAACCTGTTTTATCATAAGGCAGTGTTTGAACACTGTTCCTGTAAAACTGAAAAAATGATACTTTGCAGCGCATTGAAGACTATGGCAAAATGTGAAATATCCTGAAATTAAACCCAGAAAGAAGCCTTCCAAGAAACTGATCTCTGACGTGTGCATTCATTTCAGAGAGTTAAAGCTTACACTACGTTGCCCAATTTGGAAAGTCTGCCTTAAAGGAGACTGAGAAGGGATATAAAGTGGCGCCTGGAGGCTTGTGATGAGAAAGGAAACGTCTTCCGATGAAAGCTGGAGAGAAGCTTTCAGAGCAACTGCTTTGTGATGTGTGTATTCATCTCATAGAGTTAAATTATTCTTTGGATTCAGCAGTTTGAAATAACTGTTTCTGTGGAACCTGAGAAAGGACATTTGGGAAGAAATTTAAGAATATGCTAAAGAAGAAATATCCTCCGATAAAAACTAGAAGGAATCTTTCTGTGAAACTGCTCTAGGTCTCTTGAAGTCCATACGCTCAGTTAAAGTTCTGTTTTCATTGAGCGGTATTCTAACATCGTTTTAGGTTAGTCAGCTAAGGGATACTCGGGAGTGCTTTGAGGCTTATGGTGAGAATGGAAATATCTTGAGATAGATACTGGAGAGAATATTTCCGAGGAGATGCTTTGAGACGTGTGCATTCCACTCACAGAGTTATACTTTTCCTCTCAGAGAGGATGGGGGAATCCAGTTTGGAGAAAAAGGAACCGGGGGACATTCAGGTGTATATGGACTGCTAAGGTGAAAAACGAAATGTCCTCAGGCAAAAACTGGAAAGAAGCTTTCTGCGAAACTGCTTTGTGGTAGATATATCTATTCATCTCACATAGACAAAACTTTCTTTCTATGACTCAGTTTTGAAACTGCATCATGGGCAGATTTGCAAAGGGACATTCGGGAGCACAATCAGGTCTGTGGGGAAATAGGAGATATCTTCAGATAAAAAACAGAAAGAAGCATTCTGAGAAACTGCTTTGTGATGTGTGCATTCGTCTCAGGGAGTTATACGTCTTTTTCCATGAGGCAGTGTTTGAAAACTGTTCCTGTTAAAATGAAAAAGTGATATTTTGCAGTGCATTGAAGAGCATGGTGAAAAGTGAAATATCCTGAAATAAAACCCAGAATGAAGCATTCCAAGTAACTGGTCTCTGACGTGTGCATTCCTTTCAGAGAGTTAAAGCTCACAATATGCTTCTCAGATTGGAAACTCTGTCTTTGAGGAATCTGTGAAGGGATATTAAGTGGCGCCGGAGGCTTGTTTAGAGAAAGGAAACATCTTCCAATGAAAACTGGAGAGAAGTTTTCGGAGGAACTGCTTTGTGATGTGTGTATTCATCTCATAGAGTTAAATCATTCTTTGGATTGAGCAGTTTGAAATCACTGTTTCTGAGGAACCTGAGAAAGGACATTTGGGAACGCTTTTAAGAATATGCTGAAAAAGAAATACACTACAATAAAAACCAGAAGGATACTATCTGTGAAACTCCTCTGGGTCATGTTAATTCCACTCGCACAGCTAAGCTTCTGTTTTCATTGAGCAGTATTCTAACACTGTTTTAGATTAGTCAGCTAACGGATACTTCAGAGGGATTTGAGGTTTATAGTGAAAGCCGAAATATCTTCAGATAGATACTGGAGAGGAGATTATCAAGGAGCTGCTTTGTGACGTGTGCATTCCACTCACAGAGTTATACTTTTGTTCTCATAGAGGATTGGGGAATCCCGTTTGGAGAAAAAGCTACTGAGGACATTCAGGAGTATAAGACGGGTATGGGGAGAATGGAAATACCCTTAGACAAAAAC